>NC_134575.1:13905849-14173349 GCF_050947875.1 Dermacentor variabilis | reverse complement strand
ACCGAATGGTACGGCCGGAGCAGTACTTGCCAGCGCACGCAATCTCACCAGCCATGGTCTTCTTTAAGTGCTTATAGTGTGATGAACATCGAGAGGGCACCAATATTAATTTAGGCTTATGGCGTGTAAATGACAGCTGTGTTATATAGTATTTGTCCTTCAAAGTGAATGCTCAAATGGTCAGTTATATAGCCATGCACAAGACGCATATAAAGCAAACTATTTTATCTTTAGTCATAGGTCACAATATATGATCCAACCGCATCGTCATTTCGCGTTTTTCTTTCTCTGTCTTCGTCTTTTATTAGCGGTTAGCATGACATGCAGTAAACGCCGACTATAGGCCGAACTCAAGCTCTTCTGAAGACGATAAAGGGTTGGGCAAAACCCTTTTTGGTAAGGGAGAAACATAGTAAAATAAGAGAAGAACACTTCATTAAAGCAAACGAGTAATAAAAGCTCTCCAAAGTGTAAAATGACTACCTATGCTGCATAATCTGCCATTGTGAAGTACCCCGATTCCTGTCCCACGTGAACACCGAGAATCCACTTAAAAGTGGAACACGAGGCGAGCGACCACACGGCTTCCTCGACGTTCTAATGAACTGCACTACCAATAGCCTTCCCACAGTGGTCTATCGCAAGACCACGACACGCGAATATACTTCAATGTTCTACCTCATCGATGTTACACCGCGTTCGCCGTCTGTGCTCGAGCCCTACAAGGTGCAAAGCACAGGGGCCTTTGTGTAGAACTAACTGCCATGCAACTGCTGCCACCGTCAGCTGCCGAAGGAGCAAGAACGTTGTGCGTCAGCGCCTGCCCATCAAACTGTGCAAGTTGTGCGGTGTCATTCTCTGTGGACGCGGCGTGACCATATAATCTCGTGACTAAAAGCTTCGGGTTACGCATGTTCCTTCCAACTAATTACGTGGTCAAATGGTACTCGTGAAGGACCCACTCAATAGACGCGCTACCCAGGTGTAAAAAAAAGAAACAAAGATACAAGGTATCGTGCAAAAGAGGTCGTGTACGCTACGTTCAAGAATCTGGAAACTTGAAAAAAAAGCGCCTAAAACAGCATCAATAAAACGTTGCCATAGCCATTTCCAACACACTAAAAGAAGACAGATCACTCCATAAACGAGGATTCTGCGTCCGTTATTCCTACGGGGAAATTGTTGCTGACACAGTTACTGTTACAATAATTCCACACTCAGACGACGAGCCAAGTGATAGGCAGGATACGTCACAATCTGCGCGATATCTACGCTAGCCCAATCATATCATTCATACTAAACCTGGAGTCATGGCCTTTGGCTCTCCATTGAGAAGGAAAGAGTTATACGGGCCGGAAAACGTCAAGCTTAGCCCATCCAAAAGGATGGGCAGTCGGACGAGTTGGTACGGTACATATTCGTTTGTAGCGCGAAGTGACACAGACGCAGACTATAAGAAGACTAGAAGAAGACTAGAAGAAGACTAGAAGAAGCGCTCTACGTGAGGTGCACGTAGAGCGCTACGCCTACGCCTACGTGAGGTGCACCGGAAATGAAGGCGTTGCCCAGCGGAGCCGTTTAGCATCAGCAGTTCACGCGGGCCAGCGCCAGTCTCCGTTTGGAGGGCGGGCACAAAGCGTGAGAGTACGCTACCAGAGATATTATGATTGTAAGGATGCACCAGAATGCTCTTGCCACGTTGACGCCAGCTGACCTAGGTAAAGAGTTCATGATTTCCATGCGTGTAAAGTGCACTACAAGTTTTCCTTTTCCTTTGTCGTCTCAAGTATCAACTATACTTATCCGTGTCCATCATAATTACACATAATTTATCAGACAATCATCTGACAGCGCACTGTGGTATAAAGGCGGCTAATTACACTTAGCATATTTAGGGCCAGCAGACAAGGAGAGGAAGGGAGATGACAACACGATGAACTAACTTCAACAATTTTATTACCAGAAAACAACCACCTAATAACTCATGCACAGTGGCGCCACGTAATCCAAATTCAGACTTCCAAAAAGACCATCTCCTTATCTAACAAGTCGGCGGAAGGTGCACTAACACACGTTTTACTATGTCGACAGATATCCTGAGACAGATATCTTTGTGCTTTGTGCTTATAACCTTCCCGACTAAGACTCTTGTAGAGCAAGATTTCTTCAACGTATTTCCAAAGCACAAGTTTGTATGCTCCTCTTACATACTTCGAGTGAGCGCACCGATACGCAACAGGGGCTCGTTGGTCCTTGGTTTTACTCCCAGCACATGTGCCATTCCGTGAACTCAAGCTGAGTATCTAAGAAGCACAGCATTTATCACTTGGCTCTTCATCCGTGAGAGTAAGCATGCTATGGCTTTCAGAAAAAAAAAACATTGAAGAGCCTATGTACTCTCGAATGTGCGTTTGGTTCGAAAAAGACTAGATATTCGTCAACTTACCAGATTACTTTAACCACCCTGTGCTTCGACAAGGTTCACCTGCAGGTTTTTGCTGTTGCGTTGTCGTCTTTCTTCCTGTCCGCGTCCGCTGGTGCTAACTCTGCCTTCCAAGCCAGTTTACCGACACGCCCAACAAACGGCCATGCTATAATTAACACTGTTTATACTTTTACTTTCATGAAGGGAAATCACTGGCAAAAGTTTGCTTTCTTTGTTCGGCAGCTTCACGACAAGAAGGTGCGCTCGTGACTACGTCCACAATGGTATCACCATACCTGCTGGAACCAGCATCGTTATTGCCAACCATTACATGAGCAACGACCCAGCTTACTGGAAGGAACCCGAAAACTTCGATCCAGAAAGGTGTTATTTTTTTCCTACACTGCTAATGTTTTGGTGTCTTCGTTGAAGTCTCTTGGGTTCGCGAAAATGTTGTCGCAGATAGTCCGAGGGATTGAGAGAACCGACGCGCATTAACACAGCTTCGCAAATGTGGCGCATATTTTTTAGTCCTTCGTCGTGACAAACACCTGCCGGTAGAATCTTCTCAAAAGAGGTTCCAAGCGTGGCACATGGGGTGCATCCGGTATGGGTTTACTTATTGCATCTGTAAACCGTAGCTGGCTGAAATTTTCCGGAGTCTTCCACTTTGCCATCCCTCAAAGCTTATGTGTTGCTGTGAAACCCCATAAATGTATTTATCATGAATAAAGCGAACTCACCAAATTTTGGACATTGTGGTTATGCATCCCCCTGCTTGTTTTATTACACGGCGCAGTCTTGGGAAACAGTTATGGCGTGCGTATATATTATGTTCGATGTGAGGAGAGGGAGAGGAGAGAGTGACATAATAAGCGTCAGTGCTATACTGCAAGATCGTGGACTGCTTGCGCTAGCAATCGCATTGTCTGTATAAGTAATCAACGATGAGCTCACTTATAAGCATTCAAAGCAAACAGCATGCAAGAGCCGCAGTCTGCAAAAACTAGAGCACACGTCTGAATCCATGTGTTAGACCGGCATTCCTACTGCGAAGTTCCATTTGTCCCTGCACTCTCTGCTCAGATCTCAATCCATAACTGTACTACTTAATGAAAACAACTATTCGCTCGCCAAAGGGCTAAGATGTATCATGGACGTCACTTCACGAAGTTTATGAAATCTCATTATAGAATATTGTAGCAGATTGCTCGAATATCTTGATTTCTTTTTAGAGTCGGAGGTCTTGACAATGAAGAGGTGGCATTTACAATGACCGGCTTCTCGCTCGTTAAACTTACAACCACGCTCAGATGACATTCGTGAGAGCAAGTTCTTGATACAGATAAGGTAAACCTACCATCAAGTTTCAGCTCATCGTTTACTTTGTGCTCCGCTCAGATATATACATCCAAGAATTACCACGCACTCGCACAACGCAAACGCTAAGGTGACTGTGTACGTACAACGCTCATACCAGCAGCGGAAATACCGCCAGCGCGGATCTCGGGCACCACGCTCCGTTGCTTAGGAGATTCAACAGACCTTCACGGTGCACACACTTCGCTGCTTTCTCATTATGCAGTTAGACAGATTCAGCGTCGCTTGCGTGTCTGGGAGACACGCTTAACAAAAATGCAATGTCAATGTGCAATGAAGCTTAACTGGCCCTCCTTGCCTGGAACTCCTTGCAGATTCAGCCCGGAAAACAAATGCCAGGTAGATCCCACCGTGTACCAGCCTTTTGGTCAAGGCCCTCGGAACTGCGTAGGAATGCGCTTCGCTCAGCTCGAGATGAAACTAGCCATGGCGAAGCTACTGGCACAATACAAGCTTACTCTGGATGACCGTCACATTAAGGTGTGTGCTTCCAGAAACCATTAACTACTGTTTCAAATACAAGGTGCAGCTCACATCGGAAGTTGATCGATAGACAAGCAAGCATTGTTAGGTATGACTCACTTCAACGCGACAATATTATAAGTACGACTATGAGACCTGTTTAGCTTAGTTGATGCATTCTTCGTCGACGTGGTCATGCACGAGAAGCTCATCCCTGTTAGCATGTGCAGGACAAACCATGTCCTCAGTGTGTTTCATTGTGGGTGGCTTGTTTTTAGTGTGTGCAAATCTACCAAACTGCAAAGCAACGCGTCCCCTACGGGATTCGAAACTTACGTGCGCTCCAGTTCGCAACATTGTTCGAAACCCACCACGTGCTACTATAATATTGAAGGGCGCCGAAACATAGCTCATTATAATCCTAAGCTCTCAGTTGAAATAGCGTTACCTAAGTAGTTCGTTGCTGAATTTCCAAGTGCAGAGAAAATTGGAGCTGTTCCACCTTTTTCTGTGTTCTTGCAGGAGAAACATTTGGAGATTGAATCGTCATTCATCTTGGCGTACCCCAAGAACGGAGTATGGCTCAAAGTCGAAAAAATTTCCCCATGAGGTCCGCATTTTTCACGGACCCAAGAAATTATTGCGCACTGAAGCTATTTATCCCAGTTGTGCACTCTATGAAACATATCTGAAAATAAACTGGTTCTTTCACTTTATTAACAACTGATGGTATTCTTCATTCTTCCGTTATAAATATCCATGCCAAGCCACCTTCGAATTCGTGCGACGGTCCCCGTTTGACACCAGCCGACGTCAAAAAGAACTAGGGAAGAGAACAAATAATAAGAATACTCATAGTAAAATTACCGACGCAAAATTCTGTGGTTTTCTTTAGTGTGACTGTGCCTCAGAACATGTTGAATTTGTGCGTATTTTGCGAGTACTCAAAAGCAAAGAAACATCGTGCGCACCGTTGAACTGCTTCTTCAGGAGATGCCGTAGGTCACTCGCGATATCAACAAATGTACGTTTCTCTTCTGAGCACGGTGTCAAGCACTATGATCATGAGCATGTCAGCGAGCGAATCAGGAAGTCCTCCCGCTCACGGCCTAATACTTTTTTTTTTTGCTATCTGCCATTCTCTCTTGTAATTGATAATGTGGCTGCTTGTTTTTCAATAGTCATTTATATATTTGACTTTCATATTGACACGTGTACTTGTTTATCTTTCTCCGGTGACCACTTTTCACCGGCTAACAAATCTTAAACGTTATCGCTCGGCGCAGCACGCACCTGCATGTATCAAATAATTCGCGAACGTTATCAGTAGTTCTATTCATTGTCTGCTCTCACAGAACGTTGTGTAATCCGACTGTACGTGCGACGCGAACTGTAGCACTTTCTGGAAGGCACGCGACACCAGCGAATACGCTGCAATCTTCGACGAGTCAGGCATTAAAGCCAACGCGCTTGATCCGCAGACCAGATTGTCGACGATCGACGGTAGCCGCTATCGTTTTACTTTGAGTGTAGTCTGTCTTCTTTTTTTTTTGGGGGGGGGGGGGGGGGCACAGGTTTGCCGAATAAAGAGTTAGCTTCGCGAGCCACAGTTTAATTACCATGCTCTTCATTGCCACTGCAACGGGACAATATGCTATGTCGTCTGTGGCCTTTTGTGCTCACGTACAAATTAAATGTTAAGTCAAAACTTGAATGCACCTATGGTTCCTCGGACCTGCAAGAATCATGTCCCATCATCGCACTTGAATCACTGCCTCGGCACACTAGTAATAAAATTCAGTCTGCTAGTCAATGTGCCCGCACTGCGACTTTCACTGCTTCACATTCTCCCCGAACAGCAAAAGGCTTGAATTACCTTTGTCACCATATAGCCCGGAAATCGCAACCTGATCTAAATTTTTGGGACTTATTGCCAACCACATTCCGCCATGAACTCGTGCATTCTGAGTTTTCTTTTTTCTTGTATTCTACCCACTACGTAACACCATTATGCAGTCTTGAATGCATAAAGTTATCAATTGCGAAACGACATAGTAATCGAGAAACATCAGTATCACGTGCAGCAGTGCAGGTGCCTCATTTCAAAAATGCTACCCCAGCAATTCCCTACCTACTCGCTCGTGAAAGAAATTGCTTTCACCCATAAATTCGATTTATTATAAGGCTTCAAGAAAACTGCCACTTAGCATTTGAGTGATATAACGAATGCTTAAAATGCGAGGACACCTAAGCGCATGTAAAGAGTTGTGGATGCGTAAGCATTAATGTCCAAAGCTGCTGAGCAGCCCTTCGAATTATCAACTCCTCGCGGGCAGGCGAATGCATTGAGGCGCTTGGCGCGTTTGAATGTGGCGTCACCGAGGCGCAGTTAGAACGCACCTGAGTGCTTGCGCAAACAAAGAATGCGCAGATAACAAAGGCTTCTGAGAGCGAGAGTGAGATTGACGTGGCGTCGCGGCAATGCCCTCTCCCCTCACGCAACACCTGGCGCGTTATTGCCAGCAGGTATTCCCTTTCGCCCGCTCTGCTCCGCCGAGGCGAGCTCGTGACGTGGCGTCGCAGCCGATGGGAATTTAGGTGCTGCTTCGCTGCTCCAGACGACAGCCTCTGACTTTTTCACTGAATGGTTTATTTAACGCTTTCGCATGAAAAAAAAAAAAGCTGGGAAGTGTTGCGACCAAATCGGCAGTGCGCATTCTTTGGGTGCTTCCCCCGAGGAAGCCCCTTCATCAGCGCCCGCCTAGACAACGATGGAGCCTGATGCCGAACGTGACGGGATAACAAGAGCCCCGAATCGGCAGTGCTATTTTTTTTTTCTTTCGAGGCAGCACCTTCATTAGCGCCCGCTAGACGGCAACGGAGCCCGACACCGACTGTGACGTGCCGACGAAGAAGCTCACTTTGAGGCGACAACAACCGCCGCCTTCCGTAGAAGCGGTAACCACCGTGAAGGCCACTTTCTTGACCCTGAAAAGCTGAGCGTCACGGAGAACGAGGAACCAGTGTAGACGGCTTTTGTGGAAGGAGCGTGAACCCCTGTTTCCAGATTGCCTCGTCCTTGCTTCGAAGGCTGGACAACAGAGGCGGAGTCCTGTGAGCAGTACGACCATAGCGTTGCTCTCATTGGCCGCCACAAGGTCATCAATTACATTGAGTAGGGAACCAGAAAAAAATAACCGTTAAAAAGAACATCTCGAGTGTAACTGAGATAGCTGTGACTAGGATCTGACTACTTGTTTTAGTATGTAAATAAGATTTATTTATTTCTCTCCTACTCCCGGACGTATACTCATGCCTGGAGGGTTCTTGGCCTAAAAGCTACCCAGAGACGCAACAGCTGAGAGCGTCATTAGGCGCGCTGCCATTGCACGTACTTATCCTGCTTCACTCTCTCTATGTGTATTGTACCAGCTGCAGATGCTTTCGATATTGCTTTCTCTTTCATGTGTTGCATATATTTTAGCTTGTTAACTGTGCACGGGATTGCCTAAACGTTCCGGAGACCACCCCGTGCTCTTGTGCGTATCGTCTTTGTTGTCACGTGTAGTTAATACCTTGTCTCCTCCAGGAAAAACATTCTTCCACTCTAATGCTCCTTTTATTTTGTCTCTTTCGATGACATCGCTGACTGTTGCTTTGGCTTTGTTGGCTATGGCGTCAGAGGTCAGGTGTAAGGTCCTCTAGCGCTGCAGCGGAGCTGTCACCGACGAATGCATCACCCGTGAGTAGCAGGTAGTCACTCCGACTTGCGAAGTAAACTGT
The DNA here is from genome assembly GCF_050947875.1 of Dermacentor variabilis. NCBI lineage: Eukaryota > Metazoa > Arthropoda > Arachnida > Ixodida > Ixodidae > Dermacentor > Dermacentor variabilis. Next base: position 14,165,299 of record NC_134575.1, on the reverse strand, counting down.
CCGCCACCCACATTTCTTTGACAGTTATCGCCTGCGCCAAATATAATGTTCCAAAGCGAGGTCTAAGGTTTTATTACTCTGAGAATTCATTAATGTAAGTAAGCAGCTATTACGTTCATCCACGTCTGCCTCACATGTATGTTATTGTCGTTATCTCTTTTGTCAGGTAATCAGCCACGGTTTGCTACCTAGTAATAATATTTTGACACTATTAATAGTAACAGAAGTGGCGTTGAAGGAGGCTGGGAAGGCACCTAGTGTCGTTGGTTATAGGTTATGTAGAGCGGCCAAGAAACATCAGAGGTGAATAGAATTCCTAGGTATGCGTACGAGCTTGCAGAAAACACTTCGCCGTTACAGTGAACGGCTTCTCGGTGCGGAAAAGTCCAGAGAAAATAAAGAAGAGGCATCTAATTAGTGTTTACTGGCATTATACAATAACTGCATTGCCCTCCAACCTGATCACAGTAGGAGTGGAGTGTCATAGTATCGTTGATGCTGGTAGCTGATGTTCAGTCATCTGAAAGGTATCTAGTGTTTTAGGAGATATTATTAGACAGATTGCTAATACAAATTAGAAAAAAACGACGTCTCGAGCACTATACCCTGAAGAACAACTGATTTGACGGGACTTAAAACGGAAAAGTACTTATTTGCATCGAAAAATTGCTTCCTGTTGGTTAAAAATTTTTGAATAAAAATCAGGACGCTTGAGAGTGAGTAAAATGAGATCTGATAGTCCTCAGCAATAGTATGTTTGTGCGAGAGTTAACCAAACATCATCCGGAAGTGCACAATATAGGTCATGTACTGGTACGATGTATCTCATTAATAAACAAACGCATGCTACTTGACTGCAGCGTTAAAGGATAAAGCCGTGAGAATTATCTTCTGAGCAACTCGATGGTGTAATAAATCCAAGATCAGACAATTCTTCTAATTTTGTCGCTAAATTACTGTGCAATCTTTTCCCTAAAATGGCTAATCACCGAATTCTGTGACCGGAAGTTCAACTATATTTAAGGAGCTGTTGAAATTATGCGGTTTTTACGAGTACACTCATATTATAAACACAGTGTTGGCATAGTTCAGCTACTCGCTGTTCACGTGCTGCTGACATCAACGTTGGGCACGATGTCCTCACGCATACGTTTCACCTCTGCCATCGATATCAAGCATTGACGTCATAAGCGTGGCACCCAAGGAAGCACAGAGGTCGGAACCTAATTATTTCTTTCCTATCTGCTATAAAATGACGTATCTGCCTCGATAACGGGACTCCGGAATTTGCTGCCATGAATAAGAGACACTGCTCTAGTCAACTAATTATCCCATTCGAATGAAGAGAACGGGATGGGGGGCTGTATTTTGTGGGCTAGGCTTCTTTCTTCATGCCGAAAAAAACTGAGTAAATGTTTCAGTCTGTACGCCTCTCTGAATGAGTCATTCGTTGTTTGAGTGCCGATATTTTTTATCAGACACAGAATAATTATTTGATTGATAGAGTTTACCGAGAGGTGCTGGCGATATGAAAGGTGAGGAGGTTTACTCGACTGTCCAGTTGGCTAGCCCACAAGTGGAGAAGGCTATAGGTAGTGAGAAGGAAGAAGTTAAAAAATCATCACATGCACTAAACAATAACGGGCGAAAAAAACATCGCACGGGCTATGAGATACATTTTACTCTATTACACACTACATGCTCGTGCCATAATAGGTGCCACACACTGCGCTTTGTCACATTCGATGGTGAGATTGACGTGAATTGCACTATATGAAATGGACGCAAATACTTCGCACCTGTCTTGGAAAATTTAACACAGAAGAAAAGAATGAACTGTTATCCTCAACGCCCTTTAACGGAAACTCCTTGTACGTTGGCTTATTTGATATGTAAGGCTGCGTGATCGACGTTCTCGGCTTTTATTGTTACTCAAAGATTTCATCTGGCATGCCTATTGGCGTGATAAGATACCGGATCCCTAATTATATTTCCGGTGTGGTATTACTATTCGACATTGAAATTCCTATAATTCATGTCAGCGAATACTGTCAGCCGTCGTAGCCCTCATACCTGTCGCAAGAAGGATGGAGCTTATGACTGCATTTATCGAGATTGTGAAACCCTTCGAGCTGTTATTAGGTTCCATTCCGTTACGGAAGCGCTGATAGCCAATGAAATACCATAAACCTAGCAAACATTATGCAGCCTGGCAGTAGTCCCTGGAACGACTCATTTTATCTAGCTGTGCAGTCAGTTGAGCAGAAGAAAAGATAAGACCAATCTCCGTAAGAACAGGGCTGAGCGAACCGGGAGGTGATAACAGCTATCAAGAGGTAATGGATATCTTGCGATAACAACCGCTTATATAGTAAGCACAATGCACACAGGGGGTGTGCTGCGCTAATATGCCAATTCTTGTCATCTCGCTCGCTGCTGTATACCTCTGAGTCGTATTTGTGTGTATGTCGAGACGATCTGTAATTTGTTGCTGCTAACGCAGTACCATACGCCTCAGAGCACTCAGAAAACCTTTATGACAGCAGGCGAATCTTGGATAGTGGCTCTAGCTGAATCTCTTTAGAAAAGAGCTCGTAAGAATGACTGCTTTAAGTCTAACCTGCTTGTCACTTACGTTGGCCTCCCTGGTAACTCTGTCTAACGCGGCTACGTCCTGCAAAAACGAGAAAAATGCTGATGTTGACTGGTAAGTGCGGATATTCTGTCTTCGAATTCAACTAGTGGAGGAACTTCTTGGCTGATGTACTGCAAGTGAATTCCTTCATTTCGCATTCGTCGTGAGCCATTCCACCCTTCAATGCACCTATTGCTCAATGTAGTCCTCTCATTCGCTATTGAAAAATATATATGCCCCATAACCCCCGCATCCGATATGAAATATATAGGATCCATGCAAAAACCAGTTTTTCCCTTATGCCATATGATGTTATTGGATACAAAAGTTATGAGGAATACGGGGTTTCTTCATTAAAGACGGATGCTGTGTTTTTATCTGTCAGCCATGACATCTTGTCACTTTGATACCTCCTAGTACTAAACATTTTCTATCCTATTAAAATAAAAGGTACATTTTGTTGGAATTATTTGCTTTCTTAGAGCGCGTGGCGTAAAAAGAAAAGGAAAGTTGTTCTAGCTCGACCTCGAAAAACCGCCCTTCTTTTACAAGTCTTGCAAATATACTTATATTTTTATTCATTTGGTTGATATCAGAGCTGCTGAGGCGCCAGAGGTAGGAGGGGTAAATATTTATACAAATAAAAAAAGTATTCTCTTTAATTCTGGAACTTCGCGCACCTTTGATTAGCTGCTGCCTTCCCAAGCGTAGAAGTTCACCGCGGTTGTCAAGAAGCCGATTACCGCAATAAAATATTAGCTTCCGTGCGGAGGTCATCTGACGTAGAGAAACCTTCGTTTCCGACTCTTTCTCAAAAACAGTCATTGCGCATTTATGACTATTTCCCAGTGCCGATCATAAGTATCAGACGGCAACTGTCAAAATAATCACGCATTCAAGGGCTAGTCCTACTTGACAGACGTGTAACATGTTAATTGGCACGATTTAATCGACTTCCGTACCAGCGTGTTGCACTATTAGTGGCCCGTCAAGCTTACACCTTAAAGCACTCCACACCCTGTGGGGTACACCTTTGTCCGACGTTAATCATCGTGTTCTGTTCTGCGTGTCTTTTTGCTGCGAGCCCAACACTTCGCCGTCACAAACGGCGTGCGTGTTATCAGCGTCACAAAGCATTCTTGGCAGGAAAGCCCATAACGAGCGCAGGGCTTTCAAGAAACAAAACGCAAGCAAGACAGAGGACCTTCATTGTTCTGGGAGAATGCACGCCCCGAAAGGTGTGTACTGTTCAAGTGTGAGCTAGACATGCGCAGCACAGAACACCCATAGCCTTTGGCGATGTTGACAACGCGCTGGTCCAGGCTGTATAAAGAGCTCTGGGCCCGCGCTGTATTTTCCGACTTAGACGGCGAAGAATAATCAAATGGGAGATTTGGAGAGGTGGCATTACAAAAAAAAATAAAAATAAAACGAGCATGGACGCGACAGTAACAGAAAGAAAACTCCAAAACAAAAACACCCATGTCGTAGTTTCTTTTTATTATTATTATTGTTGTTATTATACTATTTTTTATTATTTTCTTGCGTCCCTGTCGCCTCCATGCTCCGTTCTTTTTTCGTGCGGTACAGCTAACAGAATGAATCCAGCAAGAGACCTAAGGGATCTAAGAACACTAAAAATCGAGAAAAAAAGTTAGTAGTTCCTTGGCATAACTCCCTACTGTTTCGTAGGTTCTTCATGTACAAACTCCCAAGAGGAGCGCAAGGAAAGGACAAAGTGAGCGTTCCGAGAGGCGAGGAATACCTGTACATAGATTCTAGGACGCCGACATCGACGCCTTACTGGATGCTGTCCACGCATAACATCTTCAATGAAAGCAACGCACTTGCCAACACAATTGCTCCTCTCACAGCAACGGAGAAGCCAGAGGTAAAGGAAGAAGATGTCCGGGCCTTCAGTACAAGTCCGGTGAAGTCCGGGACTTCAGTACAAGGGAAACTTGAACATTGCCAGTTACCCGAATGTGTGTAATTATGCTTCTAAACCAGGATTTGATACCAGAGTATATAATGTAAAAGTAATGTGTAAAGAACACCTTATACTACGTTTGATGTGGTTTATGTAAATATTTGAAAAAGGAACACCTAATTACGGCGGCAAGGAGGCAACAATTTAATTACGACGAAAAGCACGGAAATCCATCTCACTTGCATACGCGGCCCCAACAGCTCAATCTATCAGAGTATTATGTAACTTCCTCTAAAGACTACTGAATACGCTGGGATGGAGCTAGGAATTGCAAGCTTGTCAAATGGCGCCGCATATGTCTCCTCGTGTTCTCGTGCAGAGCCTAGCGTACGCCGTTTACAATGACCAGCCACCATACCACCTCGAAGAAAAAAAGTCAAGCAATGGACACACCAAAGGTACTTATACCTCAATGCAGTATAGCCTCTAGCCTCGAGCACTGAGATGCCCGTGCTTTGTTATTTCTTTGACGACTGCTTTCTTACTGGCATCGACATTATTACACTGTTTTATCAACGCAGCGCGTAAATGGTTCTCATTACAAATATTTGAATACTTCCCCTTCACAGGCGAAAGGACATGAGTACATGAGCAGCGATCAGAAAATCAAACAACGTTAGCATATATATATATATAAATATAAATATATATATATATATATATATATATATATATATATATATATATATATATATATATATATATATATATATATATATATATATATATATATATATATATATATATATATATATATATATATATATATATCGAGGAATACAAGGCAAAATAGCATGACATTACTGACGTTTCGGCCGGGGTCCGGCCCTCATCAAGAGTGTGTCTGCAAGCTGAGAGAGCTCAATTTGTACATTTTCTCAATAAAAAGAAAAAGAAGCGAGCCACGGGTATTAGCGCCACGGGTATTGTGTGTTTAGCACGCATTTTGCGTGTTTAGGTTAGGGTAGTGAAGGATCTGACGTCATCGATTCATCATGATGTCACACGAACCAGCTGCCCGTTTCGGTTTCGGTACCTTGGTTATTGGTTATCTAAAATCGTTGATTAGTTTCTACGGAAGCTGAGCCAACCTGCCGGTGACAGCACTCTGAAAGCATTTGAAGATGACAATATCCTAACAGTGTTTTAAAATAGAACGCAGGAGTTGCCCTTTAAAGCAGTGCTGTCATCCCCTATTAATCCTATTATTGCTTGCGTTAAATGAAACATGAACCTTTCCAATCGCCGGGAAAAAATTGTCAGTGAGCCCTAGATAATTATCAATAATTCTTGTCTATACGAACGAAATTTCGTTTTGGTATGCGGAAGTTACAATCCTCATGACGTCACGAGACATTCACCCGCTGTTTCTTGAAAACACGCACAGCACCGTTGCCTAGATTTTATGAGTGTCATCAGAAAGCCTAGCTTTATCACTACACAGCGTCAATCAATTTTGTCGTGTCTGAATGAAGTTTGGTCGATGAACTAATAATGTGAATAATACCACATTCAGCATTTCAAGACCTACATTATTACCGAATTAAAACGCCCGATAACTCCTCTTTAGCCTTCGCACTTGCAAAATGCCGTCATTTTATTTGAGAGAAGGATGCAGTAAACTCTCCAACTGTCAAAATTCTTAACAGTAATGTTTGTAAAATTCCAGCGCATCTGGGGCATTTATTTCCTATATGCAATCTCATAGGGCGTCGGAAAATTGCCGAAAGCTTTACAATCACACGCTTCATCTTGTCCTCCAGGACTGTTCATCTTCGACGGCGAGTCGGGTGTGTGGATTATTCACAGCGTGCCAAAGTTTCCCGAAATGCTCCACAAAGGCCAGTACTCCTTCCCACCCAGTGGACGCGAGTACGGCCAGACAATTTTGTGCGTCACTTTCCCCACTAGTCAGCTGGAGACGATCGGTAAGTGAAAAACAGCGAAAAATACAGCATTTGTATTGAAATGCACTATGTTTAGCCGCAGTATGATCACATGCATGCCACAAAGCAGGGGTAGGCCTTCAGCCGCTCTAAGCTGCAAACATATTGCCTACATCATATAGCCTATTGCCTGTATCATATATCTTTGTAGCGTGGATTGAATTGCTGTTTCCGGCAATGTTCCTTGTTATGCCGAGAAGTCTAGCTGTGCTTAATCAGAAATTTATGCAAAGGAGCGTAAGGATGAAAATAAAGAAACGTGTGCAGCCCTACACACTCGCTCAGAGAAACATAGCAGGAATTATTCTTCGGAAGGGGTGCTACTTTCGGATTGCTGATGGAGCAATACCTTTGGATTAGGCCTCTTAAAGCGAAGCTTTCTGACCGAGTTCCAGGCACATATTCAGATGTATCTGGCTTCTAACGCGAAACGCATCTAACGGGATGGTCGCGATTGTCGATTAACGGTACAGCGAAGGAGTATTTTGGTGTTTCAAGCGTAGAGTTTCATGCAATAAATACTACAGGGAACTGCAGCGTCAGAGTCTACGGCAATGACAAGGAGGCCGATTAAGCTAGCATGACAATGATGATTAGTATATGGAGTTGCCTAAACTTTGTCCTTCTGGCTTCAAATCGGCTTTATGACTTTGCGAACTCATCATTTTCCACAAATCAGGGGCCTGATAAATGCTTAAATAAACATCAATAAAATCGTTCGACGGCCCCATTCGAACACAGGAGCACTAGCACACAAGCATGATATTGAAACCATTAGTAGTATTAGTGGTTTTATGTGCGAAGTGACGCTTATTCCCGCATCAAAATCATTACGCCAGCCACGCATGCATCGGCTAGCGGCAGCTGATCTGCAGCTGCACTAGAAGAAACCGACGCATCAGAGACAGAACGAGTGCAACTATGGCACTGTGGATCAGCACATCTATCTATCTATCTATCTATCTATCTATCTATCTATCTATCTATCTATCTATCTATCTATCTATCTATCTATCTATCTATCTATCTATCTATCTATCTATCTATCTATCTATCTATCTATCTATCTGTCTGTCTATCTATCTATCTATCTATCTATCTATCTATCTATCTATCTATCTATCTATCTATCTATCTATCTATCTATCTATCTATCTATCTATCTGTCTGTCTGTCTGTCTGTCTGTCTGTCTGTCTGTCTGTCTGTCTGCTGTGACACTGCATGTATAATTTGATTTGATTTGATTTGATTTATTGATTTCCATTTACACATACACACATGTACAGAGGAGTGGTAAATGGAGGTGGATGAGGGAAAAAAGCCGCACAGACGCGGCTTGAGGTAACCTCACCCCCTTAGGTACAATATGGCTGCATGGGGTAACACATCAAGCGCCATATAAATTACATTTATCTAGTGGCCATAAAACATTGCAGTTATACAATATATGAAAGCACAGTGAAATATTTCCACAATAACAATGCAAAATACACTGCGGCATTGAAATAAATAAATGATATACACTTGGTAACATAGACAAAAAAAGAGGAACATAACACACATTATTAATCATTTACAAACGTGCTCTAAAGTGAAAGCAATAGAGTTTTAAATTCTGACAGTGATAAATCCTGTAAATTGAAGGCTGCTCTGTCGTATAAATTCAGTAATCTTGGAAGGTTGTTACACAGCATTTGACAACCGTAGTTAGTTCTAGAGCGCGGAACCTTCCAGACTTCAGGTGTACGAGTTGAATAACCGTATGAATTGACGGATAGATTTGCAAGTTCTACAAGTAAAGTATTGTTACGTTTGGTATTAAAGTAATACTCGCGTAATAGTCTGCAGGTATAGATGTTATGGGCTGTCGCAATGTTGTATTTCTTGAACAGGTTTTCAGTATGGGCGGCAAACGGTACATTAGCGATGACACGTATTATTTTCTTCTGCATACGAAATAATTTACTCAAGTTACATTCAGTTGTAGTGCCCCATACAAGATGCCCATAATGTATGTGAGACACGAATAAGGCATTATAAATTAATAAATTTACAGAGACGGGTAAAGTATATCTGTAGCGATTTAAAACACCTGTTATGCGGCTAAGTTTTTGGAGTACAAAGCTTACATGGTCGTCCCATTGCTTGGTACTCGTGAAGTGTACCCCTAACACCTTTGCAGAAAGAGGGAGTTCTATATTTGTGGATCTATACGCTAATGTTAGATCTGGAGGGAGAAGACTCATGCCTTTGGTATGAAAATACATACGTGAATACGTGAATACGTGAATACATTATCCAGCCTCTCTATAATTTACTCCAAATGACATCATTTCTTCATATTACATGCTGCTCCTTATTACTAATATTTATGCCTCGAAAACCCCACTCCGCACACACACCCACATACGCACACGGTTCACGAAGCCCTCACGCCGAGAATGATTTGCTTTATCAAGATTTCAACTTTCGGTGAATCCGCCTGTTTTTTTTTTATTATTTCAGTGTTCTCAAGATTAGTCACCCACGATGTCATGAGAAAACCAAAACAGAAGATATGACTGAATATAGCTCGTATGCAACAGGATCCAACAAAAGTTTGTGGCGCCAGAATTATAGGAGGCTGGTATATTATGACGAAGATTGTTTGTATAATTAAAGAAAAAATACCAGCTGTGGTAAATATAAGTTCACGAGTCCAACCTGGTCTACTTTGGCTGGCGATTTCATATACCCGTTGTTACTGTAGTCTATACGCATTCTCAAAACGTTCAGGTTGACCGCGACAGCCATAGAGCGACCACGGCAATGCTTATAAAGCTGGTAGAAATAACAGTTCTTAAAGGTACCGTTCTCTTAAGCTCTCCTTTCTTCTTTCGATAACTGTGTCGTCAAGAATACGTCCAAACATACATTCAAAGAAAGCACCGTTTATTGCTCGCCCCTTGCTTACGACACGTGGTCAAGTTATACGTCTGTCAAGCGGGCAAGTTAAGTGCACTTACGGTGAGTGCACTTCGGGACCTTGAGTGACGCTTCAGGCTACACGGGGCTAGACGGGAGAACAGAGCGAATTCGCAGCAAAAAAAAAAAAAGAAAAACAATGGCGGAAGACTAAGAGCGCGTTTTTTGAATATGTAGGTGGAAAAGAAAAAGCTTCCGAAAAAGTGATTTTTTTACGTTGTATTATAAATAAAAGCAACCATAATCTATATTTTCTCAACAAAAAAAACGAAAAGATATTTCTTATAAAAGTGTTGAAAATCAATGCCGGCCAAGGCGAGCCTAGCCAATCCAGAGCAACATGGTGACGTCGACGAGACGGCATTTGATCCTGCTAAGACATAATACAAGCGAGTTCTGTTCTGATTATTTCGTTAAAAGCTGCACAACAACAAATATGAACTTCAGTGTCCCTTTTTTATGCGTTACATTTTGCACCATTTGAACCACTCGCGGCGAGGCTACGCAATCGGCCAGCAAAGTGCGCTCCGTGAACCCACTCCGACCGGAGTGCACTCTTCTGTGAGTATACACTCCACTTGCGGCGTTTAAATTTGGCAAACTGCGCCTAAAACCGAGTGACACTCTCCGTAAGTGCACTTAACTTGCCCGCTTGACAGGGGTTTAACGTTACGCTATTCCCAGCCACGCACCTGAGGCTGCAGTACCCAAACATCTACGACAGCTTCGCGCCGGAATCGCTCCGCAAGGGTCGCCCTGCTCTGAACCTTCTTCTGGCTCGCAAGTTCACCCGTGATGCGCCATGGGTTCTGACTGCGACGCTCAAGGACGTCTCGAACAACCCTTACGTCAGCTTTGCCAAGCACGGCCGCTACAACAAAGGTGCGTAAAACCGCGACGTTGCGCAACATCACTACACAGCAAGGTTACCGCTATAAGTTTCCATATCGTTACTTTCTACCTGTCGAATTGTAATGCTGTCCAGCCGCTCACGAAATTTTTTATTGATTTGTCAGGTTTACTGTTTCGTTGCCACAAAAGAAATACGCGATTATGAGACGAAGTATAGTGGAGAGCTACGATTTGGTTCTGACTGTAATACAGATTTTTCTGCGAGAAGTGCAGCGCACAAGGGGATTGCGCTCCACGCAATGAAAATTTGGCCTCCACGGCCGGGCACTGAGCAGGTGACCTCGCACTCAAGAGAATTACAGCCTCGTGTGCTAAGCCACCGTGGCGAGTAGTCATTTGCAACAGTTTCTTTTCTGCACTTCTTTGTACTTATTTATGAAATAATCGTCCGAGTATCTAAATCCAAAATGTCTGATTTATCTGTCGTGAGTTGGAGGTTTGAGGTTGATTTGGAGGTTGCGCTGGGATTAGGTATAAGCAGACTATCAACTCCCGCAGAAAAGCAAGGAAAGCCAAATAGATGTAATAATGATAAGTGAAGTACAAAAGCTCGGGCTGCAATAAAAACTGACGACCGCTGGTTTTTTTTTTTGTAGTTTGCGTCGATGTTTCAGGGTTCATATTTTTATAAGGTCCCAGTATTCAGAATCAACGGCTCTGTAAACTGAACACAAAGAAACGAACTTATTTTCTTTCTGGTGTAGAAAGTATTGGCCTCTTTTAACAACGGATCCGTCTGTCAACTTTAATCATTTTCGGTCTGCTGCTTGTTTTTTTTCTCACATTAACATAGAAATTCTAATTTAATGTCCTTGCATGCGGGAAAGCTAGTAGTAAACGTTGACATTCGGTTTTAGTTGTGAGAAAGTCCCCAGTTCGCGTATATAAGCAAATACAGTGCCGTTCTCCCTTTTTTTACGCAGTCCAAGTTTCGTCCTAGTCCGAATCCGAGTTAAGCTTTCATTGCGGTATACGAGTGATGTATGTTGCAATGTGTTCATGCAAGCTATGCTTGCATAGCTTGCATGCCTAGGTGTAAGACATAACTCGTCTCGTTCGAATTGCCGAGTATATATCACTGAAGGTCTTGCTCATTCAGAACCGCGAGGTCACAGTTATCATTGTGGTTCACACAGCTTATCCACGTTTGTCGCCCGTCCTTCAGACGTCTACTCGGCTGCTGTGGCCAGCAACCTCGAGTCCAACCTATTTGTCTCCACGTGGCGCAACGGAGCCGGCGGCAAAGTACCCGCCGACTGCAATGACACGTACACCGTCACCAACATCGACGCCTTGCGTTTCAAGATGAGCAAGCAGCAGCTGGACGTCAGAAACGGCGAGGACCACAGCAAATGGGCCATCTCGGAGGAGAGCTCCAGGCGATACGTGTGCATCGGAACCCTCAACCGCATGGTACGGACAGACGCACTATCATTTCTGGCATGTGGGAGATGGTTCGAATGTCTGGGATGCGCATTAACGTGTGGGGGAAACGAAAAACTTAAGGGCAAGCTTTAGCTTGGAGCCAACTCCCATGTCGCCTATTCAAATACTGCGTGCCTAGCACAGAAATAGTTTCACTTGGAAACTGGTGCTATCTCAGTGACTGTATTTTAATGGAGGTCATGAAAAGTTGAATTAGTGCACGTTAAAATTCGTGCATTTTAGGTTATCTCCGTCTACTTTTTTTCCCTTCAACGTCCGAGGGCTGCTTGGGATTTAAATCCATGCATAAAACTTGTTTCTCAAAGGAAGTGAACTACGATGTCTCCTTCGCAACTTCTTTGCCGTAAAACCCTATAGAGATGACAGGCGAAAACGAGGAAGCCAGGAGCATTGCCCAACCAGAGATATTCTCCAGTAGATAATCATATTTCCTGTTAATCGATAGCTTCTAATTTTATGTACTTTCTCAAAAACTTCTTTTACCTCATTTCTCTATCGTCTGTATTTCACTTGTGCTGAGCCCGTTGAAGAAAGTTATCGCACAAGAACAAGGACGAAATATCGTTTATTTCCCTCAACGCATTCTCGTTCCTTTTAAAGGCATTGTGTTTTTGTTTGTGTTTTTACATAGGGATTACGTCAAGTGTACAGTACCCTACACTCGACATACACTGTAACGATTAGCTATCGCAATTATTACCGTGGTAGGGAATGCTACATCGATATTAAGACAGCATTTCGTGCAACGGACACACTTCGCTTTCAGGACCGGCAAAGAGCAGCGATGTTGTTAGGTATAGCCATGAGCCTCGATTATCTAGATCTATTGCAGTGACATATTGACACAGTAGATGTTGGCGGCAGGTAAACGATGGGTCGAGAGCAGCAAAAGACTAGGTTTACAGACGGTTTCTATCAATTTGCAAGCATAGGGTGAGCTTCATTGACGCAGGACAGGTTTAACGGGGGATCTCTGGACGAGGCTTTCGTCTTGCGTGTCACTGAAATAGACAAAGCGAGGGAAAGCTCTGTGTTAAAAAGCAGAATGCTTAGCCGGCTTATATTCATGTGAGTGCTATTCTGGAAGGCATGAGACAAAGGGTGAGAAAAACCCCAGATGAAGGCGTCTAGAAAGTTAAAAAAACATGTACAAATGTTCAGGCCAATTGATGTTATCAATAAAAGGGTAAGTGTGCTACGCGAGGAATTAAGGTAGATAAGTTTGCTAAATTTTTGACAGAAAATCAAAGAGGAATGTTTTTCATGAGACGAAATAGGTGAGTGACAGTTTGGAGTGCAAACCTATATATTCTTTGCATTGATACAAGAAGTTCGAGGCAAGGCCACGTAATGGCCACGATGGGTAAGGCCACGTAATCAGCATCCTCTTCAAAGTCAAGGGCCCTTGGTCAAACTTTTACGTATTTACTCGATGTTGTTGCCGCTCGTGTCTATGAGTTGTGCACTCGATCAAGCAAGGCAAGCTCTAGAGACTGCATCAAGCTGCACCGCAGTTGTCACAGCATGGACTTGCCCCTCTAGCCATTGCGAAAACGAAGGCTGTGAGTGTAAGCAGCGTTTAGACGAAGCCGATGATAGGGGGTCTCCAGATGTCACGGTAGACATGGTGGTATCCTTGATTGACGTTCCGGACAGTGCCAGTGGGTTTGAGCGCATCTAGATGGCAACAATGATTGGGACGATGTACTCACTTGCAGCACTCACAGTACCGAAGAGGAGGACAGACGCTGTGTTTCAAGAACGCCCTACTTCACAAGCTGCTCCTGAGAAGTGTCACCGAGTTCGACAACTGCAACATATCAAGATGATCGTGAAAATTGCAGCCACCCTGAACCCAGGTTCACGAGAAATAAAGAGCGTTATCTGCTCAAACCACCTCCACATTTCTTCTCAAAAAAATTATCTCTTAAAAAATTATTTACGCTTGTGGCCACCATTTCTATGGTTATGGTATTCGGTAATACGAGCAGTGCGCTGTCCATGAACTGTACATCGATCATTCAGCATTGATTTTAAAACACGGAAACTTTCGCTTTGCCTGTCGTGATAGGCAGTGGCTATGCCGTTGCAGTGCTGAACCAGCAGTCGCAGGGTCGAAACCGGCCACAGCGGCTGCATTCCTATGGGAATGGAATGTGGCAGAGCTCGTTTATCGTGCATTAGGTGCACGTTAAAGAACCCCAGGTGGCAAAATAATCCGGAGTCTCCTATACCGGTGCGCCTCACAATGAGATCATGATTATGGCACGTGAAATCCCCTAATTGCATTATTCATTTAGGCTTCTCTTTCAATTAGGCAAGGACAGGGTGCGTAAGCGCTAAAACCTTACGAGCGTTATTCATAGGTTTCTTAGCGTCCTGAATAGTTAATTCCTACTGAATTTTAGTGCGCATGCAATGTGTTATTTCTGTAGACTTTGTTTCGCGTTTCTAGGAAAAGAAATTTTTTTAATGTCGTTGTTGAATGCTATTCGCACACACAGTGTAATAATCCAACAAACAATATGAATAGTGTGACAGCCAATTGCTTAGTATACGCGAAACATCCCGGGTGTATAACACGTAAAAGCGACAAAACAAAACAAAAAATAAAGGAGATGGGGAGAGGGGGAGCACTGAAATTTGGTTTGTGCACCCCAGCCCCCGCTAGTGAAGATCCCCGCCCACGCCTATACGACGGTAGTTGCGTGTTTTTGAATGAATAACTTTTTTGCTTCACGAACCTCTTTTTGTACGTAATGTCGCCTAAATTACAATTTGCTTTACGAGTCAACAGTAAGCACAAGTCGCGAGATGCGACTCAGAGGAGAAGTATGCGATCCTCAGCCTTGCGCGACTCCGTGTCGCCATCTATTTACAAGCACCCCTTGTTGTGCCGTGCTAAATTTGAAATGGCCATTGAATTTTCTCGGAAGTATACCAACTGAACAGTGTACACACGCGACACGTACAACCACCTACCGTTGCTTATATTTACATTATAGTCCGAGTACCTGTAACGTAATATAAGATTAGTTCGGACTTTCAAAGAATGATTGCTCCGGCCTCAACGAGAGTGGCGTCCCGATAGACTTCACGATTGTAACTTTTCCTTCTAGTCTGATATGATACATATGCTAGCTTTAGCGCACCATGCGAAGTGGCGGGTCACAACGGAGTTCCTGCGACGCGTCGTAATCGTCACGGTAGCACACGAAAGCTTGATTTAGAGTCAAATTTGGGGGACGTTTTGCTAATGTACAAAAGTAGAAAATGCCTACTGCTTGGATTCTTAAAAAAAAGCATAGCCGCTGACCATGACGACGATGACTTGTTGTAGAAATAGCACCAGAGTTCGCTGTGTGCAATGCTCTATTTTGTCACCATTATCAATCAACTACATTAGAGTGTTTTAGTTTGGTGTCTTTACGCTCTGCTAAGCAGCGCGAATGCCGTCTCCGTTCAGCCGCAAGCAGGCTAGCGGAACGGGAACCACGGTCCGCTACACTCTGCCTGAGGTGAGCGTCGCTGCCGTCTTTCGCTAGCGAGGGTGGTAAAACCCCTCAATTTGCCAAGAGTAGCGCCATTCTTGTATCTTTGCGCCACCACGCTCTCCCCGGCGTTTTTCCTACTTCACGCCTCCTGTCGCCCCAGCCTCCTCCGCTCCCCTATTGGCCAATCTGTGTCACGTGGAACCACGCGTCGCGCTCTTGTATATATTTTTTTTTCCCAAAGCGCTCCGACCGCCATTGCTGGCTCAGTGTAAAGAAATTACGTGCAGAAGGATTGACCGCGGGTGGTTGCGGGATAAATCACGGCCTCATTTCGATGGGGGCGACATGCAAAGACGCCCCTGTCCCATCCATTGGGGGCACGTTAAAGAACCCGAGCTGGTCATAATTAATTCGGAGTCCCCCATTACGACGTGCCCATAATCAGATTGCGGTTTCGACACGTAAAACCCAAGAATCATTTTTTGTCCCTGTCTTGTGTGCCGTGAGTGTTCCAGTTAAAGCAACACTGCTTCCATGCGAAAACTTACGACGCAAAAGAACACAGGCGCACGTAGCACCGAGATATTTATTTATTTATTTATTTCAATACCCTAAAGGCCCAATGCGGGCATTACATAGGGGGGGATTCATCAAAGAAAACTTATAAATATACTACACTGGTTATAAATGGCTGAAGACAGAAATAAACGAGTTAAGAAGCCAGGTACAAGTTATTTGGAAAAAAAGTGGCTAGGAACAGGAACTAGAAAATTGCACATGTAGCAAATTCCACAAAAAAAAGCACCTTCAGAAGTTGCAAAACATGGCATCTGACATTTCACGGAACGATACGGCCGGCACGCACAAAAAAAAGAAAGGAAAAAACAACGACGCACATCATTTTACGTTGGAATTTTCTAAGTATGGACCAAAGAGCTGTTTGAAATGATGATGTTTCAGCGATAGCCGCAATGCTAGAAGGAAGCGAATTCCACTCTTCGATAGCCAGGACCAAAGGTGAGTATTTGAATTGTTCTGTTCGAGCGCAAATGGGCTTAGTCTTCATATGACCTACATGAGCCGATGTGTGCGGCGCCGGGAAAAGATGTGAACTTGCAAATGGTGTGTTATTGTGGTAGAGAGTGTGGAAAAAGGATAAACGGCTGAATTTCCTGCGCATGACCAGAGGCGGGAGATGGAGCGATATTTTCAGTGATATTGCACTTTGATACCGAGAGTAACGGGAAAGGATGAATCGTGCAGCCTTGTTTTTTATAGATTTTAACATGTTAATAAGATAGGTATAATGAGGGTTCCAGATCACTCATGCGTATTCAATCACAGGCCTGATTAGCATGTTGAATGCGTGAAGTTTTGCATCCTGGTTGGCTTGGTGTAGTCGGTGTTTAATAAGACCAAGTTTTTTTAAGGCTTTGGTAGTAATCAGTTCTATATGAGTGCTCCAGGATAAATTAGAGGTAAAATTTACGCCGAGGTATTTTACCGACGCTGCAGTTTCTATGATAGTATTATTAACTGTGTAGGCATTAGGACTTGTGTTAGCAGCGGAAGTAAACTTGAGATGCTTAGTTTTGTCTGCGTTAATAACCATTTGCCACCTGGCGCACCAATGAGTTAGTTCATCAAGGTCAGTCTGGAGAGCAATGATGTCGCAAGGGCTTGATATTGCTCGGTAAATTACGCAGTCGTCTGCAAATAGCCGTATTGTTGATGTTATGTTCGTCGTGATGTCATTAATATATATTAAGAAAAGCAGTGGACCCAGCACCGAACCCTGGGGTACTCCTGAAGCAACACCTGTACGTCTTGATAAGAAGCTCCCTAACTTAACTGACTGAAAGCGGTTTGTTAGAAATGCGTTGATCCACTGCGTAGTACGTTGGTCCAGCTGCAGGTTGCGTATCTTTATCATCAGGCGGTTATGAGGCACGCGATCAAAGGCTTTAGAGAAATGAATAAAGATGGAGTCAATGTAGAAGGAAGAGTCGATTGCTTGATGAAAGTCCGTTATTAACTCAAATAACTGCGTCTGACATGATAAATGTTTGCGGAAGCCACGCATGTTGGTTGTTATGAAGCAAGTTGTTCTGGTTAATATGAGTCATAATGTTAGCGTATAATATGTGTTCGAGTACCTTACAACATATCGATGTTAGCGAAATTGGCCTGTAATTATTAGGAACGGATCTGTCACCAGATTTAAATACCGGCATTACATAAGCGGATCTCCAATCTTCTGGCACACATGTCGCATCGAGTGACTGTTGGAAAATGAGAGATAGCAGGAAAGTTGTGTGTTGGCAGGTAGTCTTTAAGAGTTTCGCGTTGATACCATCGGGTCCTGGGCTAGTGTGGTGAGGTAGGCGTTCAATTGCACGAGCCACGCCAAGCGCAGATATGTGAATGGGTGAAAATGGAATCTGTATATCGGCCTCAGGAAGCAGCAGTGGATTGTAAATGGGCAATTCGTTCGTAAAAACTTGTGAGAAGTGGCTATTGAATTGTTCTACACACTGTTCGATAGGTAGAGTGCTGCCGTGGGCGTCCAAAAGAACAGGAACCGTAATAGCGGTTTTAGGATTAACAGTGTTCCAGAATTTCTTAGGGTTGGTTTTTATCAAACTAGGAAGCGTAAAATTAAAATATTTGTTTTTGGCTTCAGAAATTAGTTTTTCAGCTATTTTGGAAATGCTTTTATAGTTTTCCCAGTCTGTAGCTTCCTTTGATCGAACCGCTTTACTAAATGCTCTTTTTTTCCTATTTAGTGCCCTGTTGACATCTGTGGTGAACCAAGGATCGTTGGTATGCGTACTTATCATTTGTTTTGGCACGCAGGAATCTTCAATTTCTTTAAGTTTGTCACGAAACAACTTCCAATTTTCATTAGTCGTACGGTTATGAAAATTGGCCTGAAAGCTATTTGTGAAAGTTTCCAGCAGCAGGTTCATGCCCTCTTCTTGTCTGCCCTCTTCTTTGCAACTGCGAACGAAGAGTGGCAAGGCTGTTATTCTCCCGTTTCGCGGAATGCGTCGAGGCTGCCCATTCTGTCTCCCATTGTCTCCACCATTCTGTCTAGCTTCCCTCTGCACTTGCACGTTCGTAGAAATGTAAGCGCTGGAATTTCTGCAGTGGTTTTGAGGTGGTCACGGATAGTTACAGCTGTCAAGAGGCTCATGTGGCGACGTCCAGGAATTTGCAGAGGGTACTGAGCACATTCGATGCGGTGGGAAGGTGAACTGAGCTTCTCGTGTCTCCTTTATTCTCCGTCACGCGCCTTCTTTAGGAGGGGGAAACTTGTCTATCTCAGAATTCCTGTGTAATGCGTCCACATATAGTCTCCCTTCTTGCAAGCAAAATAGTCCCTCCCTCGCCCACGTTCACGGTCGGAGCAGATATATGCTGGCTGCCAAAAGCAGGCTCACCGCTGTCAGGTCGCTCTTGCTTGAGTGAAGTGGAGCACGTGGATATCTTTGAGCTCCGCATCGCCCACTAGGAACGAAGCCACGTGCAGCCGTACGTGACCACAGTTCTCAGCGTCCGGCACTCGGAAGGTGAGTCAAGACCTCGTGTTTTATTGACGGGTTATGTTCTTCCGACCACAAATTTTAGGTCCAAATTATCTATAAGAACGTTTTTGACCTCTCGCTCAACAAGCGCGCAAGAATGCTTGAAGATGATGAAGCTAGTGGTAAATGGAAGTGGTTAGCCCTACCCTCAATTATAGCTCGCCTACAAAGCCTTTCCATTTGTAGTTGCGCTGACAGAGATTCAACGAAGCATTCCACAGTGGGACGAATTTCGTTGTTCTTTAACCTAGTACGATGAAATTGGAATGCTGTAAGCTTGATGTGATGTGCTTAAACCGGAAGTGACTGTAGACATGACGTGTCAGCGATGGCGACTGAAAACAGAGTCTGTAACGGCAAGGTTGTCGTTTTTCGTCCTCAATGGTTTGGTGTGTATGGGGTGCCTGTAACACAACTATTTATCTAACATAACAGACTATTTTGAAAACGTCAATACCACCAGTGCCAAGGTCTCCGGCCTGTGGCCTCGGCGTTCGCCTTTGAAAGCGGTGTTCTTGTTGTGACTCCTTTGTCCTTGAAGGTGCCAAGATAGGGGCAACGCTTCAATAACGCCGAAGTATTTCAATATAAATAGAAGTGATATACCTGGATGGGAACCTTCACACAGCCGTTTTCGCTGTTTGTCAAGTCAAGTCGGGCTGTAGTTGTGTTTTGTAGGTTGCTGTAAAACTGCTAGGAAACAGGCGTATTCTCTTCCTGTATTAGCTGTTAAACATGTGAAGACCAAGCTCAGCGGATTGGGCATTGAGCTATGGTGCCATCACTACTGCTAACTGCTGCTTGTGAGGAAACCACGAGACATCAAAAGATTTAGAAATATTAACGCTCACCTTTCGCCTGATAAAAGTTTATTACTGCTAAAGGATCGCTACCGCTACCAAGGTGCGCACGCTTTTGACAGTAACAACTCACTGACGGCACATCCTACGTAGCTGCGGGAGTTCGTTCAGCAGCGTTTATGTCGGTAATTTGCGTCTCATGGGAGCTGCTTGTGAAAGTTTTTTACCCAAGCAGATATCATGCCAGGTTCTGCAAGGCAGCTGTCCTGTAGCAGAATAATTCCTGTCATACGGTAGCGCAACCCGATACCGCGGCAAATGATAGGTGCAATGCAGCGTCTGCAGGCCCGTGTAGTTTCCGGCGGCGCCTGTACACCAGTCTCCGGAGTACCAGTCTCCGTACAGGAGGCTCCGGAAGCTATCTCTTTGTGGTTTCTCTAATCGGCTTGGTCGCGCCCATCTGATTCCTGATAAATGGCGATTCTGATAAATGGCACTTTTGTGAGCTACTTCTAGCGCGCAGGGTAGGCGATGGCGGAAGCAATTTGTTCGTGACATTGCAATAACGGTGGCATAGCGGCCCCGAAAAAGTTGGCGACTCAAAAGGTCGGCCATCTTTGGCTGTAAAGTTATCCGGGAAAGCCACACCAGTAAGCGTAGGAGCCGCAACCGCGCGGCATTGCCAGCAGCGCTTTCTCTTTTCACTTCCTTTTTGCCGTTTTATTATGTTGCGAGTACATGTCATCCGTGACTTCACGCTTTCGTGCCTAGATTTTACGCTTAAGTGCCGTAGTACTGAATGCTTACTGAAAATACAGCGTCCGACGAACAAATACACCGGCGCATTTAAGGCACAGTATGTGAACATTTTCTATGGAATATGTCAACAGCAGTTCTAGTCCAAAGAGCAGCTATAATAGTCATTAAGCATGCATGGGATCACGGCTTGTTGCAGCTAAGACTTGAATGTGTGCACTAAAAAAAGTGCAGATTTGGTGCCCTCTGGGAATCGATATAGGCGAAGCTTTGTGCGCTGTTTCCGTTCATTGACAGTATTTGGCAGTGATGCTGACGGCATTCGTCAGTCGTGATGGAATGCAATATGTTAGCTTGCCTGCACCACTTGTCCACGTGGTGCACACAGAGGTGCGTTTTCTCGAGGCTTCGATACGTGCCGTTGTTTGTAGGCAGCGATAATGTTAGCACTGTCTTTGCCTAACATGGCGAATCACATCGTGGAGGAAGTGTTGATATGCTCAACGGCCGCTCGAATAGTGTCCACACCACCCGTAAGTGGGTTCTGTTCCATGTGCACATGTCGTGCTGATCTCAACAACCTTTGTTGGGAGTGCCCCTTCTACATCCCACCAAGGCTTCGTGCCCTGGCCACCATACAGCGGGGACCCTGGTCTTCTTCTCTCCGGATTTGGGCTTGCCCGGATACCACGTCTCTGGACCATGCCATCGAGCTCCGGCGAGCACTGCTGCTGTTCCTCCAGGACCCTGCGGCACCATCCGTCGTCGATCGGCTCCGTGACAGCCACAAGCGTCATGCGGCCCCTACTTAGCTGCCTCCAGGGCGTTCGTTAACTAAATGGAGGCAGCCTTAACGTTCCCCTTTTGCAATAACACCCCTCCCCTTTACACCGCAGCGCCTTCGGCACATTTTATTGTGGAATAAACGTGGTTTCATTCATTCATTCATTCGTCATTTGGATTAAAAAAGAACAGTTAAGCTCTCTGGCTTTACGGGACCAGAACTCGATACGAATATGAGGCGCGCCGCATAATGGGGGACTTCGGATCAATTTCGAACCCCTCGAGTCTTTAACCTGCCTGCAATGCACGGTTCACTCGTGTTTTTGCATTATGCCCTCAACGAAATGCCACCTCGACAGCCGGGATTTGATGTCGTTTCAATAGAGGAGTGTATGCAACGTCCCTTGTCGCCATATAGGCGGAGACCTTTCATTTTCCTGAAGAGCAAAGGGTCCATTTCACGCGGCTTCCTTTTGTGCGCCGCCAAATGACATCAAACTCAATGTTGATGTAACCCCTGGCTCGGCTCATGAGTTTATTAAATTATTACCTACCGAAGTGTATTGAGAGTGTAGAGTGAAAATCAGTGCAGTAGAGGGAAGGACATGGTGGCTCTTTCACCTGCAGTTCTTTTTTTCTCATTCCTCAACTGGCCACTCTGCACTGGGAGGAAAAGGGCTGAAAATAACGTGAAAAAAAGTAGAGACGGTGCGGGCGAACCTATATGCCAAGGGAAAAGGAAGGCGCGTGTACCAAATCGTCCACTTTCCCGAAAAATCAGAGAAAATGTGCTTAGGGAAGCGAAGAGCTCACCTACGTGAAGACACGGAGCCATGGCTCACGAATTTTCCAAGTCCCTACCGAATGTAATGCAGGCAACGGATCGCTGTATTTTATATGAACCTTAAATCACACGTAATGTCGGATTTCTTATAAACCCAAGGAAATAACAAAACTGCTCTGCTTCGATGCACCTATCAACGCAATAAATACCGACCAAGCTCGCGTGCACTCGGTCGGGCGAGGTTTGAAACAGCCAAGATGGCCGATCAGGGGCCATTCGGGCTACTTCTAAGGTTGTAACTTGGCTGCTGCTGGATTGAAGCTTGGCGTCAGGAAGTTTTCACCTCGTTCAAACGGGGTATTCCCCCTGGCTTGGGTGGATACTTGAAGCCGTTTGTCACGCTCAACTGCGGCACCTTCCCGCTTAAGACCGTTTCCCGACAGCTCCACGTGCAAGCTTCTCCCCGTCTATGCATACGTTGTAGAATTATATAGCGGATTCTCGACCAGAAACTCCCACCAGGCGTAAATTCTTTTTTTCTTACAAGGTAGTCTAGCTTCGCGATGCGCAGCCTCTTCTTCGGCAGTGCGAACTTTCCTAGGCGGCCGCATGGCGTTAACTGACCCAGCGCTCCGTGCACACGCTTTGATATCATTTTCAAGGTCATGCGCACGCGCATCCGTAACCGCTACCATGGCGCATGCGCAGATATCGACGCGGCGGGGAAACCGGCTGGGCGCGTTGTCTCCGTCGGTGGAGTTTTGTGACACTCGGTCCATTTTACGTCGGGCAAGAACAGCTTCGCCGTTAAAACGGCTCTCCGCCACGACAAGCTGAACAACTGTGCCTTACGAAAAACAGAAAGGATTCTTGTACCGTGGCTATAGCAGAAGTAAGCACAAGTTGCTCTAAAGCTGCCGGTGTCTGTTTTCTTAAGAGCATTGCTGACTAGTTATGCGTAGTATTTATTGTACCAGCGCCTCGCGCAGTGGTAAATGAAGCGGTTCTCGAGGCGACAGAGCAGAAGACGTGGTTCAACGAAACGAGACTCGGTATGCGCTGTTCTGCTTAAGCTCAACTATTAAGGCGTAAGCGTTTAGTGGCTCATGAGTGTCCGTGCACAGTCAGTGGTGGACGCAGGAAAGCGGTGATCAGTCACAGCCCGTGGCAACTGTCACAGCACTTGATGGATGACCCTATTGGTGAAAAATGCGTGACCAATCAAAGTCGAAAGGTGGCCTTATCTTAGGTGAACAATAGGTGATCCATCAAAGTTGACAGGCGGTTCCGAGAGAAAAAAGGTACGTAGATAGGCTTTCACCTACGCAGGTTAGCTCGGCCAAGTACCCATAGATTTTTTATTAATTGTGTAATATAAATCCATCAAGACGTTGTCAGAAAAATTGGTTCAAGATTAGCCGCATCTGCTTTGGAATTCCATAGCCTTTATCTTGGTGATGCTAGGTAACAGCTTCTGTTTCACTTTTGTCAAGCTATTGCTAACAGTTTCGGCACAAGCATTCATTGCCAAAGGGAGACGTAGGGCTCATCATGCACAGGTGATCTACGTGAAACTGAAATTAAATATGTATAGAGAAATGGGCGCTTATAATATGCTTTCTTTGCAGTGCCTAAACTTCCCAGGCGGCACGTCAGGTTGGGCCAACGTTGGAAACATATTGGCACTTCTTGGCCCAATGACGGCCTAAGATTAACAGCGTGGTTCCAATATTGGCAGTGCCATTCTGATTCCTGGCCCAATGATGGCCTAAGGTTAACACCGTGGCGCGAATATTGGCTGTGCCATTCTGGTAGAGATCCAACGTTGGCCCACATTACACAGTCAGTAAACAATATTGGCTGTGCCATTCTGATAGAGATCCAATGTTGGCCCACATTACACAGTCAGTAAGCAATATTGGCACTGCCATTCAACAAGGTGGGAATTATTGGACCGACTTTCGTATGGATTTGCCAATATGGGTTACTAGTTGGCTTTCTTTGGAGGACATTGGCCCGTAACAAGCCAATTTTCGCCTTGTCGGCTTTTAGTGCTCTACGACTGGCTGAGGTAGAACAACGTGTTTTGAAAACTAACGCACTGATCACAGGCACACTGCGCAGGAACCAGAAATATGTTCTCCCATGTCAACTCCATGAATGGTACACCGCCATTTTTGCACTTCTCCTTTACCGAAATGTGTCCCCTAAAGAGAAAAGCCAGTGTACCACTTAGCAAGAAGGGAAGTCGCATAAATTTAGCCGCTGCTTTATTGATCGTGAATAAGAACATGAGCTTTCCATAAGAAGCAATGGTATTGCGAATTTGCCTGCGTATTGTATATTTTGCATGTACGCTCCGCGGCTTTGGTGGGTCAGGATTCTGAGGAGAATCGAGAATTACAGTGCCTCAGAGCTGATGGAACCGTTTTATATTGCATCGAGATGGAGCGCATATGTATTAGTGAAACTTTTGTTTGTTTGTTTAGCATGCATGGCATGTTGCGGCGACATAATCATCATGCTCCTATTCTAATATATTTGTTTGTTCGTGCATGTGTAGTAAGCTCCTTGTATGAATGCCCCTGACATAAAAAAAAAATTAATTGCACGTTTTGTCATTTGCGTGTCAACAACCTCTTGTCTTTGCCTTTAGTACGCTCGGCGCATTCCGGATTTTTTTTTCGGCCTAGCTTTCCGTCCTTCAGCCCCCACTTGCCTCTCCCCCACGCACCCACGTGAGCCTGCTCAATGCTATTAGTGAAGTGTTCAGACAGCCATAAGCTGCTGTGTCGAATTGGGTGCTCTCGGAAGCATGGGGGAAAGCGGCGGGGTCACTATTGTCCGCCTTGTCGCCCTCCGTCGCTGTCACCCCGAAACGCGGTCGGGCTAGGTCCAGCGGGGGAAAGTGGAGTTTACGCCATATTCTTCGTTCACCCTTTCCTTTCACTCTTTTCTTCTATGCGTCGCTAGCACGCCGACTGGGTGCGACACCGCCTGCGTGCTTCCCGTCTTGTCGGTTCTTGCCAGCGCACTCCTCTCGTGAAAAATGCTCGCTTGCGGTCGTCATTCCTACTGAGAAGCCTACATCTTGAAATACGCAGCAATGTGGCCACGAATTTTTGTGAGTGTTAGAATTAATATAGGCGAAACAACAATTAGAAAAAAAGTCGGCGCTCGTGGCCACCGTCTTCGATGTGGGATGAACTCGGATACACAGAAGCATGGATCTTACAATGGTGAGTGCATTTGTTTTGCGCATGTTATAAGTTTTATAAGGAGCAAT
The DNA here is from genome assembly GCF_050947875.1 of Dermacentor variabilis. NCBI lineage: Eukaryota > Metazoa > Arthropoda > Arachnida > Ixodida > Ixodidae > Dermacentor > Dermacentor variabilis. The sequence continues at coordinate 14,139,915 of NC_134575.1, read as the reverse complement.
ATCACGCGGTATATATATTACTGAAACAGGCCTGGCTAATGTAGAGTGCCTGTAATTACATAGCTCTTTTTATTTGCAGCCTTTGAATAGTGCCCGGAGTAGAACCACGTGTAAATCTCTGTGAATTTCACCCAAATTCCAGGACTATGATTTTATCAAGCCACGCGCGTGGCCTGATCCTGCTAGTGATACCGAGGAACCACGCTTCTTCTCACTGTTATAGGTCAAGCATCATTTCCAGCCGACAGTATTTCTTTCTTTTCGTATAATAAATGCCGCTTTTACTAATGTTTCCTGACGGAACTTCTCGATTTTCACATTAAAAATTTCGCACGAAGGCCGCATTGTGTCTACACAATCTGAAACTAGGCTTTTTGTGCTGTAGCAGGTTTTGCTGCAATTTTTTAATTATAAAGTGCTACGCTGACTAGGTGTGGGCTGTAAACAAGGCGGACGGATCCTGCGCATTTTATGTCTTTTCTAATTATTACGTTACACCTTGTACAAGATATGCCATATATGTCGAAATATTAAGAAGTATTACCTGTCAAATCTCTTGCAAGAAAGCTTCTTGATTCAGCCCTTCGAACTCTCTGCTCAGACTTATAATATTGTTGCAGTATGGCAATTTTTCATATGAAAACGCTGCCACATACATTTGTCATACCAACATCTCTGATAATGTTTCTTTTTATTTTACAGTGCAAGCATTTCCTCCAAGTAATGGTGAAGTCGCTATGGGATAGGGTAGCAATATCAACGCAACCACCGCGTTATCGTGGTCCTCGGGGGCCTGATCAGCCCGCCGTCATCCAAGCACTGACCAACCTGCCTACTGACATCAGCTCCCTGCCCTGAAACCCCTGGCCAGCCCACCGTCCTCGGCACCTTGCCCAATTCCTATCCTGAGGGCAGTGCCTGTGAATAAACTGTTTGAAGATAACCGAGCGTCACCCATCTAGGTCCACGGAAAATGCCTGTTTGTGAAAATTTATTCGCAAATAAACTGTCATAAACGTCAATTTCAGTATTCTTTTATTATTATTTACAAGCATATATGACTCCTGCTTCTTGACATCCTTTTGTCGAGCTTTCCTAGCTACTATTGAGGATGACGGTAAGGGGACAATTGCTACAAAAAATGCCGCTAGCAAAAGGTTTGCGGTAAGAATGTGTGCGTGCTCTCTAAAGCCAGCGTATCTAGAATATTCGTCATGCAAAGGGCATTGGCTCAAAGCTGGCATTAATAATGGCAACGATATGGCTCAACACTGGTCCTACGCTGGCAGCACGATGGCTGCTGCATTGGCATAACATTGGTGCAATCTTGGCTTTAACGCTGGGCCAGCATTGGATTGGGTTAACTTTGCCAATATGCCAACATTGGTCCAACATTGGCACCAATTTCTGCCAGCATTGGGCCATGGTTGGACCAATGCTGGTGTGCTGCCTGGGTTTGAAATTCTTTGTTCGAAACAGCAAACAATTCATGGGTACGTTCACGTAGATATATCTCGATATAGCTCCCCATGTGTTCGTGGCGTAAAGGAAGCTGAATTTTATTATAGCTATATCGATGTATTCTTGTGACGGCTGATTCGTTGTTTTCTTGTACTTGTGGGGCGACGTATCGCTTTGAAAGTTTATTTCCGCGGCGCGCAAATCATGATTTGACTCGACGGCACATTTCGAGAACTGTATGCAGCTTTAACGGAAAGCGCTAAAGGGGTAAACATTCATCAGTGTACGCATTGGAGAAGCAATGCTTTTTTATTGTTTTGTGGATGTGGACTTGCACAGGAAAATTACTGTCGGGACGACAATCGGTGCGAGCCAAATGGCCGCCCGTGTTCTGCGCCAGCGCTGGCCTTTCATCGTTCACGGCGTTCTTCTGGTCGCCCTCGCCCAGTCGAGAACATTAAGGTGAGAGTTGAGGCTCAATCAGTGCGTGCGGAACATAGCCGTCTCAACTCTCGTTAAAGTTGTGTTGTATGCGAAGGTCACTTGGCATAAGCCAAACTGGTTCCTTCAAATATTTGTTTCTTTCTTCTGTTTTCCTTCCTCACGTGGCCGAATACAAGCTGTTTGTCCTTTGCGCACAATGTGGTCACTCCTTCTTTTCTTGTGCAATAAATTGATGGCTTACCTGGTATAGGAAAAATATGTTTGCCGCGGACTTTGTTTCCAATGATTTATAGGGTCTGTAGACTATTCACCGCAAAGCACGTGTTAGCACCAGAGGCAAGCCAGTAATTTATTCACAGACACTTGTACTAATCACTGCCTATCATTGGTATCGCTAATAATGTGGCGACGCAGAACTGCTCTATAAAAACAACACACTGTGGGAGATAGCCGCGCTTCCGATGCTAACTTCTTTCTTAGCACCGGCTTGTGAAGCTTCATAAATTACCCTCCATCCAAAGAAAAGAAAAATTAAGGATGACGTCGTTTCGATGCTCGCTTATCTAAGAGTCTAAGATGTCAGACTATAAAATTTTGATAGAGGTTTCGCTTGATCTGTGATTAGCTTTTGGCGTTTCGTGTGGTTGGAGCTTGTGTTGCCACTCCTTTCTTGTAACCAAGCACCGACCTTCCCGCACTTTTGTGTTTTGCACTGCATTCGTGCCATGAAGTTATCCAGAACCCTCTTGTACAGTAGCGAAGGAGCCGCATTACCGCTCGACATGTATGATTTGAGGCGAACGAGGCGCGCTATGTCTGAGTGCCGCTGTCGACAAAGCTTTGATGTGGCGTCGTGTGTAAGTGGCGACTAAGCAGTTTTTCAAGCATCCATGTGGGCACGTGCAAGAACCCTTGACGCATCGTCCGGAATCGGGTCGGTGCGTCATGTGCGCGCGCGCGATTTAGCAAGCTTCCACTGCGTATATTGCAAAAGCTCCCTGGCGTCACCAGCTATAGAAACGCTGAAAATCGACACTATGCGGGAAAATGGCAATCCTAGGATTGTCTGGACCTCTAGTCCGAAGAAAATACGAAACGGCGTAAATCATGCTGTTTTCTGTACGTGAATGTAACGGATACATGGCAGGGTCTGATCCAAGGTTTTCTTGCTGCATGTCTACATACATCTATAGCATGTCTGCGATGGTGTCATCTAACCCTTCCTGCAGTGGGTTGGATTGGGAAGGATAGGAAGCAAGTTTTGTTGCAATAGTGTGCGCCTTTGAAGACGTTGCTCATAAATTTCGCTGTAATATTGATAACGCTGGGCACCAATACTGAGAATGGTGTGGTATGTACAAATCAGCAAATTTTTAAGCCTTCGCTCGTTGTACAGCTTTTGTCTCGGCGTAGCGCTTAAGGGTTTCGGAGGAACCACTATCGATTTGTTTCTGGCAGATGACATCGATGCGTTGGAGAAACCCAGCAAGCTTCGTAAACGAAGATTTGTTGTGCTGTCATTCTCGGCATCTTTGCACGTAACCGTGGACGCAGGTAGAAAGTCTTGGCCAGCCATACTTCTGGCGCACTCACGCTAGAGTACGCATAAAGCCTAGGCGTCCTGATGTGGGCATGTCCTGCAAATCAAGGAGAATGACGTCACGGAGTTTGACAGGCAAAAACAGCAGGTGTAGGCTTTGTAGTGGGTAGTCGAGTATCTTTTAAAGCGAAGCTACCTTTGCCTCTTCCGTCGACTTTCCCACTGCTGCTGCTGCTTCGGGCTGCTCTGGTTGTGGCTGTCCCGCACACCACCTCCGGGGGTGGTGCAGAACGCGTATATAGATGACAAGCGCGAGTAAGGGAGCAAAGGCAACAAGAGAAACTCGTTTTCACCCCACCGCGTCGAATGTGCACAATGCCCTCTGCAGCTCCCTGGCGGACGCCACATTAAGTCGCTTGACAGCTGTAATTAACCGTGACTGCCCTCGGTGGCATTGCAGAAACTGCACCGCTTCCCTTTATACTAACGTTCGAGGCAACAGGGGACGCAGATACCGCAGAAACAACTGTAGAGAGGAGAGCAGAAGAAAAAGGAGAGGGTGTTGAGAAGAGGCACTTCCAAAAGAAGAGAGGGGGGAGGTGACGTGAGAAGGCAAGGAAACCCCATTGCTAGACGACAGCGGTAGCGGGGAAACTGGATAAGCCTAAATTCAAAGTACGGTAGAGTACCGTAGCTGGTATTTCTGAAAAATAAACGCCACGCAAATATGTCAAGCGCACAGCTTACGGAGGGCGTGCAGAAGCAGAGACGCATTAATTGAAGCGCACCGCGGAAGCGGTTGACCGTTAAAACAACAATTCTGTGCCCGCCGCGTTAGCTTTATGGGTATGGTATCCCTAGAGGTCGCGTATGTGATCCCAATCGTGGCAGCCGCATTTCGACGGGGGTGAAATAGAAAACGCACGTGCACTTAGATTTTGGGACAGGTTAAAGAACACCACGGTGTCAAAATTAAACCGGAGTTCGCCACTACGGCTTGCCTCATAATCTGAGTGTGGTGTTGGCACATACAGCCCTTTATTGCAATTACAGTAGAATAGTTCTGCCGCAATGCGATGTGCCGTGTGAGGAAATGACAACGCCAAACCCTCTACGAGGTTATAAAATATGGCGCACGTAGAAAAAACGCCTCAAGCAAACACCTCTTACTGTGTGTTCTGTGTGCTGCGCAGACAAACAGCAGTGGTGCTCGCAAGGTAACGTTTAACATCAACTCACCACTCTCGTGTTAGCCTAAACGTTGAAGAAATTAAAGGGACACTAAAGTGAAAAATAATTTCTTCTGCATTAGTAAATTACCTTTCTACAACACCAAAAACACCACTCTTACACCAATAAGACGTTTGGTTAGCCAGAAAAAGCGCAAGAACGAAATAACTGGTGGCGACGTCTACTTAAGTTTCCGTACCTGGGGGCTGTGACGTCTTGGATGGCATCTTCTAGGACCTACTAATTATATATAGTGGTACAGATTGACTACATTGTGTTCTAAAGGAACCAGATATTAAACATGCAAGTTTCGGGAACCTTTACTCCACCAACGCGGCCCAATTGCGAAAACATACTTTGGAGACCTTTGGAGTTGATGTTACATACTTTGGAGTTGATGTTAAACGTTGACTTGGGTTCACCACTCTTGTTTGTCGGCGCAGTACACAGAACACACAGGGAGAGGTGTTTGTTTGAGGCGTTGTTGTGCGCCATATTTCATAACCTCTTAGAGGGTTGGTTTTTGTCATCGCCTCACATGGCCCATCTCATAGTGGCAGAAACATTAAAATTTAATTGAATTATGGGGCTGTACGTGTCGTAACCACAATAGGATTATTAGACGCGCCGTAAAGGCGAACTCCGCATTAATTTGGACACCATTATGTTCTCTTAATGTGGCCCTAAATCTCATTGCATGGGAGTTTGTTTAATTCGCCCCTTAGTAATGCGCCTGCCGCGGTCGGGTTTAAATGCGCCAACTCGAGCCGCAGAGCTACTGCAGAGACATAAGTGTTGATTTAATCAGCGACGCTTTCACAGTGTTGCATAGACCCTGCGGTGCGCTTTATCTAATGCGGCTCTGCTTTTGCACGCCGCGCATATAAGTTGTCGATTTTACATATTTACATGGTGTTTTTTTATTTATTTTAGAAATCACAGAAATGCACCGCACCTAACCTTCAACTAAATTTTCTTCCCTTTGCCCCTTAACCACTATTGTGCCTTCTCCCGTCACCTTTCTATATCAGCACCGCCCCCCCCCCCCGCCCACTTGTTTGGAACTGCGAGCTAAGAGTCGCAAGGCTCTTATTCTCCCGTTTCGCGGAATGCGTCGAGGCTGCCCGTTTCCAGCTTGCTCTTCCCATTGTCTCCACCATGCTATCTAGTTGCTCTCTGAACATGGACGTTCGTAGAAATGCAAGCGCTGGAATTTCTGCAGTGGTGCTGAGGGGGTCACGGATAGTTACAGCTGTCAAGACGCTCATGTGGCGGCGTCCAGGAATTTGCAGAGGGTATTGAGCACATTCGACGCGGTGGGAAGGTGAACTGAGCTTCTCGGGTCTCCTTTGTTCTCTGTCACGCACCTTCTTTAGGAGAGGGCAACTTGGCTATCTCGGAATTCTTGTTAAATGTGTCCACAATTGGTCGCTCTGTTGGCAAGCAAATCAGTCCCTCCCTCCCCACGTTCAAGGTCGGAGCCGACCATGCTGGCTGCGGGAGTCCACAGGAAGGCTGACCGGGGTCATTTAGTTCTTGCTTGTCTGAGGTGAAAGACGTGGACATTTTTGAGCTCCGCCTCGCCTACAAGAACGACGCCACGTGAAGCCATACGTGAACAGAATTCTGAGCGTCCGGCACTCGTAAGGCAAGTCAAGAACTCGTGTTTTATTGACTAGGCTATCTTCTTACGGCCACAAATTATAGGTCCAAAGTATCTATAAAAGCGTTTTTGGCCTCTCGCGCAACAACCGCGCAAGAACGGTTGAAAATGGCGAAGCAAGTGGTCAATGCAACTGGTTAACCTTATTTTCAATTATAGGTCGTGTACACAGCCTTTGTATTATTAGTTGCGGTGACAGAGATTCAACGTTTATGAACCGAAACGTTCGACAGTGGGACGAATTTGGTTGTTGTTTAGCCCAGTACGACGAAATTGTAATGCTGTAGGCTCGATGTGGTGCGCTTAAACCGGAAAGGACTGTAGGCACGCCGTTTCGGCGACGGCGACTGAAAACAGAGTCCGTAACGGCTAAGCGGTCGCATTTTGGCCTGAGTGGTTTGGTGTTTATGGGGCGCATGTAACATGACGTTAACACGATTTTGACAACGTCACTACTACCAGTGCCATGGTCTGGTCTCGGCGCACGCCTTTGAAAGCGGTGTTATGACGTGATTATTTCCTCCTTGAGCGCGCCAAGAGAGAGGCAAAGCTATAATAACACCGAAATATGTCAGCATAACTTGAAGTGACTGCCTTCACACAATCGTTTTCGTTGATTATCAAGACAAGTGGGGCTGTAGTTGTGTTTTATAGGTTGCAGTAAATCTGCTAGGAAACGGGCATATTCTCTTCCTCTATTAGCTCTCAAACATCGAAGACCAAGCTCAGTGGATTGGGCACTGAGCTACGATGCCGTCCGTTGGGGATAACTTTTCTTTAAAGAACTGCTACTTATGAGGAAACCACGAGACGACAAAAGATTTAGAAATTTTAACGCTCACCTGTCGCCTGATATTAATTTACTACTGCTAAAAGATGGCTACCGTTATCAATATGCGTACGCTTTTGAGAGTAACAACTCACTGACGGCACATCCTACGTGAACGCGGGAATTCATTCAGCAGCGTTTATGTCGGTAATTGCGTCTCATGGGAGCTGCTTGGGAAAGTTCTTTACCCATGCAGATATCATGCCAGGTTCTGCAAGGCAGCTGTCCTGTAGTAGAATAATTCAGTACATACGGTAGCGCAACCCGATACCGCTGCAAATGCTAGGTGCAATGCAGTGTCTGCAGGCCCGTGTAGTTTCCGGAGACCACTGCATACCAGCGCAGGAATCTCCGGAAACTACCCGTTCGTGGCTTCTCTATCAACTTGGTCGCGCCCTTCTGATTCCTGATAAATGGCGATTCTGCTAAATGGCGCTTTTACGAGCTGCTTCTTGCGCGCAGCTAAGGCGATAGCGGTAACAATAACCGTGGCATCGCGGCCTCGATAGTGTTTGCGCCTCGAAAGGTCGGCCATCGTTGGCTGTAAAGTTATGCAGGAAAGCCGCACCCGAAGCATAGGAGCCGCAACCGCACGGCATTGTCAGCAGTGCTTTCTGTTTTCATTTTCTCTTTTGTTCTTTTACTATGTTGCGAGTACAAGTCGATACGTGACTTAAAGTTTCCGAGCCTAGATTTTACGCTTACGTGCCGTAGTACTAAAAATACAGCGTGCAACGAACAAATACACCGGGGCATCTGGCATTTCCTTTTTCAATGTAATATTTCAACAGCAGTGCTAGTCGGAAGAGAAGCTATAATTCTTATTAAGCATGCATGGGATCCCTCGGCCCATGGCCTGACACTGCAATTTCAATCCGTGCAACAAAGTATTCTTGAAGTTCCTACAGGACACCAAGCTCGACGAGCGGCTCTAGCGAGGCAACTGTCTCATGTGCATAAGCACTCACCACTTCTCTTATCATCATCATCATCCCAAAACTTTCACTCTCCTTCCCTGTTCCCCAGTGCAGAGTAGCAGACTAGAGCGCACTAGCTCAGGTCGACCTCTCTGTCTTTCCTATCAATAAATTCTATTCATGCATGGGTTCACCGCTTGCGACAGCTCAGACTTGAATGTGTGTACCCCCCCCCCCCCCCCCCAACAACAACAAAAAAAGAAAGAGTGCTGATCCGACGCACTTTGGGAATCGATATAAACGAAGTTTTGTGTGCTGTTTCGTTCATTGACGGTATTTGGGAGTGATGTTGACGGCATTCTACAGTCGTGATGTGTTGTAAAATGCTACCTTCACCACTGGCGTCTGTCCTCGAGGTGCACACAGAGGCGTGTTTGCTCGAGACGTCGATACGTACCGTTGTTCGTAGCCAGCGAGAATGTTAGCACTGCCATTGGCTCACACGGCAAATCACATCATGGCGTAAGTGTAATTGTGTCGACCTGACGCTGCGACGCCGGTATAATCGTGAGCGAGGGCGCGTGAACGGACAAGTACGAGGCGTAGTACTGAACGTTGATAATATTAATTCCCTTTGCAAAAACGGGGATCTGCAGTGACAGTTCTGAAAGTTGGCAATGGTGTGTCGCAGTTCGCGAGGCGCACAACGACGTCCTCTCGCATAAACCCTGGCAGCCCACGGTGTTCGGGTTTCCTCAAATCAACGTTGAAATCCCCGGCGAGCATCCACCCCATCGCATTTATGCTGGTGCCGTCACGACCAGATATCGGTGCCACATGTGCGTGCTAAGCGATTCCGAATGCAAGGAAGCGTTTGATTTCTTTTCGCGTTGCCGAGGGGCTAATGTTGTGCAACGTCGACGTCTCCGTACTTGAGTCACACGACGCGCGCGTCAGCAACGCTGTCAACCAGTGCCCAGCTGGTTTCGCAATCTCGTGGTAACGGAAACATTGTCGAACCAATCGATAGATGGGCTGCCATTTCGTTCCTGCAAACTGGGTGTTGACTTTGTCTTCCCCAGCATAAACTAACATGGATTAAAAAGCGGGACTTTTCAGAAGCGCTTTCCCTTCTGTGTACTTTGTCTCCGTGGCTTTCACTTCATGGCCACAAAATGTTGTCCGCGAAATTTGCAGCTTCGTCTCAAGCACCACAGCTTCGCTTTGCCGGCGCACCCACAAAATAAGCTAGTATATACTGGACTAGCCAAATGCCTTGCCTATCTTTATTGTTATTAACACACGAAAATTTAAGGCATCAAGCATTCGAAACCATTATTCCGAACTTAGTTTTTGTGCGCTTCCATCGTTTGCAGTTTCGCTGCTTTTGTGCCACAAAAACTCCGAACGCCTTTTACTCCTCTCTCTTGAGCACGTTTTCTTTCCCTTTCATCCCTGAATCCGAAAGATTCAAGGAGGCCAGAGGAGCCGACAGCTGGGCAGATGTGTTCTCGTTCTAGTAAAGCATGTTCCGTCATTTCCCTTCAAGGGCAGCAAGAACATGCTTCCTTTCCCTTGATGTACCTCGCTTTATCACTACGTGTTCTAAGGCAGCACGATCTTCCTTCGATAAGTAATGAGCTTCTCTTTGACTTGTCATGAATTATTTCTTTCCTAATTTCATTTTTCTACCTTTTAGGTAGTCATTCGCCTGTGGTTCTTTTTCATTGCCCCAGGAGGTTGCCGCAGCTTCCCTGACTGCGTTTAATCTAATTTGTTGCCATGTTGCTTGCTATACCGCTCAGATATTTGCTACTAAACTTCCTAGTTCTTTTACCTTCACTATGAGTCAATATTTTCCTTTACATATTCTTGAACGGTCTCGCGTACTACCGAAAACATTTTAGAAAAATGTCGTGTCTCCGACCGTCCAACGAGCCGGCCGAATGGTTTTTGGCACGGTGTCTAAGCATGCGGACATAGCCTTTGCAATGGTTGTCATCAATATTTGATGTGTGTGTGCATCTGTACGACCCACGATCGAAGCGCAGCCGGTAGCACACCTGCACATGAAGTCACGTGATAAAACGGGAATTGCCTAATGCCTGATTACCTCGTGCAGCAATGGAGCGGAATTATTCCCGATTCCTTCGGCCAGATGCACGTACGCTTTTAGCTCACCACTGGTGTTGGATGAGCTGCGAGAGAAACTTCGAAAGGACATTATTTTCATCATCTAGTATACAGATACAGTATACGACACAACTTGGCGTTGCGTTCTTTCAGGCGAGTCTTCATATCGACGCCCATATGATGCACCTGCTTGTGTAACACTTAGCACGCATATGCGTCCCAGCAATTAAGAAATTACACATCAATAATTATCCTTTCAAGTAGACCCATTGCCTAAACAAATTACTTGCCAGATTCACAAAGAAATTGACCAGCGAGCACGTGAAGGAAGGAATGCAACCCAAAGAATAATGCTGCTTCCGTGTCGCTGTATTCTCTGCAGATAAAAACAGCAGAAAAAGAAGGCATTTTGAGTGAACTCATAAGTGCCACTTTATGGCACGTTGAATATGCGTGTGTGAGTACATAAAAGAAATTTTATTATACGGGTTTGTTTCAACGCGTGTCATCTGTCAATTGCTTATGTCCGCTTATTTAGTTGTTCACCAAAATAGGCTGCAGTTGTGTGTATGAATTTGAAGGTTGCGGCGTACTATGGAGAAACGTTTTCCGGAAATGAAATTCGAGAAGGGGTGTGCGAAATAAGAATAACGCATACGTAACGTATAGCGTGGTATTGAAGATCACGTGATTCGAGTTTCAGAGCCGCGCTACCGTGACGTGGTAAAAGAAAGAAGCGGTACAGCTCAAAGCAGTTGCTTTAGGAAGTGCGAACTCGCTCAGCGCTGTCAGCACTCATCATGCAAGCGCTGTGGTCCTCATGGCCACCGCAAGCACTCGCGCATAGCCTTGTGAACAACCCTCAAATGTTTTCAAAGTTTCGAAGACATCTAGCCGTTTTCGTCGCTTTCGCGGAGCACAGCTTCTCTACCTCGCCATGACACAGGCGCCCATTGCCAAGTCATCACTTTGGCCATTGGAATAAGCACGAATTGCACAAACAGGCTATTTGCCAAAAGTAATCTTTTTCTCTATGTCATCAGTGTTCATCGCGTAAAGGTTGCAGGTTCTGCCTGTCCTTTTTCGCATTTTCCATGCTTTTTCTTCTTTTTTTCGGCGGAAATCGGAGACTTTCGAGCGCACTGCGCTCGAAAGTCTCCTCTATCGGCTGTCATGCACCGCAGGAAGCAGATGGCAATCGCTGCAGTAATTTTCGAGGGTACGATGACTGCTCGAAAGAGAAAGTGGGCAGGGGGTTGGGGGGTGCGAGCATTATGTGAGTGCGATGATTACGCAGGTAAATCCGGCTACCGAAGTCACGTGTTGCAAAGCTTCGCTGGGCGTCGGAGCAGGTGACATTTGGTTTGTTGCGCATGGCTTGGAATGTTGTTGGTCACGCATGGGTCCGCACTTTTCGCTGCAGTTGGGGAAATAAGGGGTCGCTCATTATAATCGTACAATTGAACCGATAGTCACGTAGAATAGAGCAAGCACAGTACTGCACCAAAGACATCACACCTAACTGCGTGGGGAAAGCAAGTTTCCAGATATCGTCGGGTGAGCCTGGGAGCTAGGAGGAGGCGAAGACAACTTCTGTGTGCGCTTCAAAACTTTTAGACAATCATGTGTGAACAAAGTGAGCACGGAGAAAGCTTTTGGAATCTTACTTTATCTGTAATTCTCTTGGGCACCATGGCACAATAGCCTAACCTGCGATCTAGTTGGCATGCACTCGTGATGTACCATGCACGGCTTTTTCTTTCTTTCATTTCTTTTTCTTCCCAGCAGCCAGAATTGAGAGAGCTCGCCTAGGACTACGTTGAAGGCCGTTGAACACTCAAATCTAGAGAGAGACTCAATCCGCGTTTGGCGCGCTTTGTAATGTTTAGTGGCGCTACAGTTGAAAAACTTTAGAACTGACGTGAAACAGCTTGATACATTTTTTTGGCACAGATGGCGCCTACAGCAAAAAAAAAAAAAGAAAAGCCCTGCGATGTTTATTGTCTACTAGAAATATGTTGTTTCATGGGTTGCTTAGTGAAACTCGCAGGGCAAGTAATGACATGACGCTGTATGGCTTTAATAATGTGCAACACTGGTTATGAATGAACATGTACATGAAAATTTCATAGAAAACTTTTACAACATTAATTTCTTGGTTCCGCATACTTCATTTTTTCGTATTGAACAGTTTTACTGAAAACGCAGTACAGCGGTGGATAGTACAGTTCGAACACCGGTTTTTTTCTCATACTAGTTTGGAACGCCTAGAAACCCTTCCGTTTCTAGGCGATAATACTCGGGATCATTGGAACGCGCAGAAAGTAGGCTTTCTACTCCAATATAGTTCACATCCATACAATGAGCGCAGAAAGCATAGTGCGTCCGCAAACAATGAATGAAATGCGGAACTCGTGGTGCCGGAGTGGGAAGCCACTTCGCAGGGCAACATAGCAAATTTTGATTATTAGCAGCCAGAACTTGGAGTGGCGCCCTCTCGCGAGTGACGCCACGGCCAGGACGCGCTCGGTCATGCTTTCTTGGTAGCCGCCCGCCCTCGTTCTTTTCGTGCATGCTTGGGGCATTGGCGGCTCGAGCCGTACTCGAAGAAGAATGTTTCGGATTATTTCTGCGGCCATTCCGGAACCGCTGTTTCTTCAAAACCGCGCAAGTCATGAAAACTTGCGACTTGCGTATCGCAAGCTTTGTAGCGCTGAAGGGGTTTACTCGCCTTGCAGTACATATATGCGCCGTGTCTGTCAATAAATTTTTGCTTAAAAAGAATACCTGCAAGTTCAACACGCGAAGTTATGTATGATGCTCCTCTAAACTCTTAACATTATCTTAGTAAATAGCTATGAAAGTCATCGCATATTGCATGAAAGAAAAACCTTGATATTTGGTGTCAAGGTTATAAATCGGCGTTAGAAGGGCACTGCCCAGCGAAGCTTTCATCATGATCCTTCCTCATTGCTTTAGTGAGTAGTTTAGTTAAACGTGGCAACTGTATTAAAGCTTCAAAGGAAGAATTATGCGCGCATTTTGTGAGGAAAGGTTTGGTACTTACCTTCACCTTTCTCTGAAACAGGCACCCAGAAGCGCATTGGCTGTTCACACGATGGAGCATCATGTATAGTATATGTATACTTCCAGGATACCATAACAGCAATCACACGAAAAAAAAATTTGTGGTTAAGATCGAGAACAAATCAACTGCAAGCGATGAAATGTGTCATAATGGCCTTCGCTAGCTTTTGCCGACGATATGGCACATCGCTCCCGCAACGGAAGCGAACGACTGTTGTTATGGCGAGGCACGCATTTCTCGCGAAACCCGGCAGTTCAGCAGAACATCAAATTGAAACCATAAAGTAGCTCTTCACCGCACCGATTAGAATAGCTACAGGAAACTCGAGGCACTGTAAGCGTAGCTTAGGCTGCCTTTAAACTACACTAACTGAAAACTATTCGTTTCGTCAATACATAAAAAAGGACCTCGTATATAGCCTCATAAAGAAGACACCACAAGCCTCACACGAATTCACTTGACTTTTGACCTCCACAGGGCAACAATGATATCTTCAATATGTGCCACACTACTAATGAATGACGCTACGGCTTCTTGCTGGCTGCAGCGAAACGGTATAAAAAGCACACTTCATTCAAACATTTGGCCCAAGCATGCCTGTGGCAGTTCTCCAAACAGATTCGTCAATGTCTGTTTCTCAAGCAAGAAGAACCAGTATATTGCTGAAGTGAGTTAAACGTGTAGTACAGAAAGGGAATAAACATTGGTACGTTCCTTTCCGTGTGCTGCAACCTCAGCTTTACTTCATATTATCTCCACTGAATTTTAACCGGTGAAGAACGGCCTAATTTTGAGAAGTAGTTAAAAAGCAAGTGGTGCTTGAATAATCTAAACTGCAGTGTTAGTTAAGTCATCATCTTCAATTATTGGCCCCCTAAGGACCCTTTACAGGGTATTACATAAATGGCGGGGTAGTCAACATATATGACGAACACAAGTCAAAGATGTTATAACAAGACTGAATTGAAAGAACGCAGTTTTAGTAATAAAGGGAAATGTTTTACTGGTGAGCGTTTCTGTGAAGAAATATAAAAATTCGATATTGAACAGTGAACGTCGGGAGAAAAGATGTTTTAGCGTGTTAAAATGAAGTTGAATGTTGTAGAAGTCATATATAGCCAGAGTTTAATGTGACACAGATGTTGCACCATGGTGGGTATGAAATACTAACTGGATTCGTATGTACTGTGATTATGCGTCTATGCTTTCATTATTCGCGTGAGCTACCGCTGCAACGCGTAGATCCGCGCATGAGAAACCCATAGTGCACTGGTCTGATCAAGCTCCCTCGGCTGCCAGTATATAGCATTGCCTTTGAGAAATATATTGTCGTCTTGGAAATAAGCTCCTTGATTACATTTTCGTGACTGAAGACGTAAATATATATTTGAGAGGCCCGTCATAAGTATACAGGCATAGGGAACGACGAAGCACTGCAGAAGGCGCAAGGTCACCGCCCGAACTGCAGCAGACGACAGGCACGAGTCCGTGCCCTACTCACGCGAGCGACGCTCGCAGCGCCCCTGTTGTTCGTTATCGGGGCCAATACGTGGATGGATGGATGGATGTTATGAGCGTCCCCTTTGGAACGGGGCGGTGGGTTGCGCCACCAAGCTCTTGCTATTCTACTGTCTAATGTCCTACGCACGTTGAAAAAAAAAACACCATGAACTCCCCCAACCAAATTTGTTGATCCCCTATTGGGAACTTTCCTTTTATACGTCTCCGTTTTTTTGTCGTTTGACTACTTTTCTTTCACCAATCCTTCAATCACCTCTTACTAATTTCTACTGCCGATATGTTTACTTTTCCACTGCTCGCGAAGAACCCAAGGGCTTCAAGGAGGTCTGTTGTACCAAAATCGACATCTCGGGAGAAGTTTTCGCATTCTAATAAAACATGCTCCATAGTTTCCTTAGCTTTAGAGCAGCAAGCACATGCTTTTTCTTCGTTATTATACCTCATGGAATCCGTCAGCCGTTCTATCAACTCGTCGTCCAAGTTGCGGAGAGTTTTATTGGTTATAACGTCCGGGCCCGACGCCGATTTTCGGTTGAGCTTGTGCAGTACCGCCCTCACCTCTGCTACTCTAAAGTCCTCATCCAGCTGCGCGTTATACTCCCCCGCGTACGCCGGAAGCGCGACTCGACAGTTGTCTTGACGTAATGGGTTCGCACGGCTTCTAGAATGTCCGCGGACGTGCCTTCGTAGTCGTGTACCAGCCTGTTGATCTTATGCGCGTGCGCTGATTTAGTCTCCTCAGGATCCAAGAGATGCCGGAGGAGGTGCCATGTCCTGGGCGTTCCTAGCTGGCTCTCCATACCGTTGCACGTCTCCTCCCATTGCGTTTTGCATACCTGCAATGCGTGCTCTTCTGTGTCCCTGTTTAGCCGTGCTATCCGTCTGCGTAGCGTTCGATTGTGCCGTTGACGCTTCCACCGGCCTTGCAGGCTTCGCTTGGCTTCCCACATGTGTAGGAGTTTACTATCTATTACCTCCAGGTGTGCTTCCTGCGGTACTTCCCGCGTTACCGTTTCCACGTCCCTCCTGAGCGTCGCGGTCTAGCTTTCGATGTCGTCGATTGCCTCGCTGCCGCGATTATGCTCTTTCCGGGCCATGCGAAACGCGTCCCATTCCACCAGCCGATAGTGGTTGCCCTTGATGCCGTCCCGATAACCATGGTGATGGTAGTGCAGTCCCACGTCCACCTAGATCTCGATCACCGAGTGATCACTCCCCAAGTCCTCCGGCGTGTTATGCCACCGCGCTCCAGCGACGTTCTTCGTAAACGTCAGCTCGGGAGAAGTGTCCGCACATACGCTGTTGCCCTTGCGTGTGGGCGCGGAAGGATCCGTAACGAGCTCCAGCCCCTCATTCTGCGCGTCTTCCCACAGGCGCTTACCCTTCGGCGTTTCGTACTTGTACCCCCGCGAAGCGTGAGGCGCGTTGAAATCACACCCGATGATTAAGGGCCTGTCGCCGGCTGCCTCGCTCGCCTTTCGCAGTACCGTGCTAAAGCGGTGTTTGCCTTTAGGTCTACTGTACACGTTCAATACAAACAGGCCGCGCCCTTTCGTTCGCGTTGCGCTACGGTGAGGTTGCGTCATACTAGCTTTGCAGCGGCCGACGGTGCTCCCGCGGTCACGGCCTCGTCGATCGCTTTGTAACCGGCCACCTTGACCGGGTCGTTGGTTTCTTGTAATAGTATTACGTCCGGCCGTTCCCGGTTGCGTTGAAGATGCCCCCTTTTCCTTTCAGTACCCCCTGCAGTTCCACTGCCAGAACGTGTACGTGTTCTGTGTGTTGCGCTGTAGTGGGCGTTGTGTTTTTGTGGTGTCGTGTCGAGCCATGGCGACTGTCCGCATTATTATTTGACGTGCGGCTGATCCTAGGCTCGTGGTGAAGTTTGTGTCAACACACCTGACCATTGCATGCAGCGTACGCCGAAACGCCATCACGTCGTATGAAGACAGGTTAAAGAATGAATGATGATTGTGATAGCGACAGTTAGTGAATAATAACGTTATAATAAAGATTGGTGGTGTACGAATGACTAGTAATGAATATTACTGACTCCGAAATGAACAGTAGGTCTAACGATGGCTTGTAATGACTGCAATTGATTAGAAATGACTATAAATGTGTAGTAAGGTGTAGTAATAATTAAAATAAGTACTAATGACTATGAAATAAGAAATATGCCTAACGACCCCTGGTCACGCCTAAAATTGATTAGAAATTACTAAATTGCTTAGTAATGATAAGCAATGACCAAGATATGACCAACATGTCTAACGACAGCTTGTAATGACCACAGTTGATTTCAAATGACTAAGAATGGTTAACAATGAGGAATAACGACTTTTAATGACTGAAAGGACTTGTATCTACTAGCAATGATTACGAAATGACCAATATGTCTAACGACTAATTGTAACGACTACAATTGGTTACAAATGACTAAACATGCTTACTAATGAGCGAGTAGGCTTTCGCCGTTTATCTCTTGTGAAATATCTGAAGAGACCCAGTAATTATTAGTAAGGTACGGACTCTCACAAAGGCCATAGTTGCGGGACACAAGTTCTTCATCACACGAGACAGTTGTAACATATCGTCCAATTTCGCAGTGTTCCTTGTCTGAATTCATATATATTCCCGATAGTTGGAAACATTCTTTGTCTTTGTCATCAAAACATGCTTTACAACATATGGAACTGCCTTTCAGTGAACCTCGCTGGCCACCTTTAATCCGGAAGGAACTGTCTACTTGACAAAACTCTTGTGAACCTTTCTTTTTTCTTTACGCAGGTTTTACGAGAAAAGACCGAAGGACTCCATTCACTGGCACCACAGCCTTTCGCCGAACAAGGGCCTGGCGAACCATGTCTAAATTCTCGCCACCTACACCCGACAGCATCAGCACGGATAGGAATGCGCTCAACATCCTATGCACAAAGAAGAATGGGGCAAGCTGCTGCTTAATGAAGCACCGTCGTGACTTGAACAAGGTCCTTGTAAGTGCTGGCCTTGAGCTTCGGGAAGATCCGCGTGGCAAGAACAGAGGTGATGTCCTCATTGCTTGTGTCGAGGCAAACACTCCCAGGTATGCTCTACATGGCTCTGGACAAGCTTCGCGAAAATCGGAGGCACCGGATCTTGTTGAACATCTACTCGCCGAGCATCGCTGCATCACAGCAATAGAACTCACGTTCATATTGACAGTTCGTCGTTCGATGCTCTCAGCAATAATGCTCAATCCCTCTTTGAAAAGAATTACTGTCTGCGGATCAATACTACCACCTTGGAGGCGCACTTCCTCGTTGGAAGTGTTCAATCCTATTCCGCTGCATGAATATGTCGCCTTCGAAGTGCACGACTTCAAAAAGGAAAGCGGAGATGGGATGCCTCTGCCTGGAAGGTCACTTTTCTCAGGCATGGGTCATCTGACAGCACTCGACATCGCAGACCTTCAAATGGACAAAAATCATGCGCGTTGGTTCATCCGAGAGCTCATTGAAAACAAAAGCATCACTGAACTCGCCGTTGGAGAAAGCGTGTTCGGCTACTGCGATGAAGCCTCCAACGCAGTCTTCGCCAGATACCTCGCCAAAGAAGACTCCACGCTAAGCAAACTGACTCTGAAATCACCCGACTTTTCCGACAGGGGCAAACCTCTGATAAAAACACTCCTGATAGAAATAGTCGAGGCCATTTCCGAGATGAACACCTTGAAAGAACTCAATGCAGTCATCGTTGTGGACGACCCATTATTGTAAGTATAGCTTAAAATGTATTATGAGTCGCCACAACCAATAGGGCATCTCGCCGCACTGATTAGGGGACGTAAGCTGTTTTACTCCGCAATGCCGAACATGTAATAGGCATATTTGGCACTAAGTATGATACATCAAATTTGATATAGGGGATGCCACTTAACGCAAAACATATAGCGCTTTATTTCATAAGCTGGAGCGAGCTTTTGAATTCTGAAGAGTTCCGGAAGCAAATAATTATTACTACAAAAATATTACTTATTTAAAACAACAAATATTTTCTCGAAATAAATCACTCTTCACGGCTTGAAATAAACGTGTACCTCTTCTCGTAATTTTCGTTGATTTCAAATTACGGTTGGGAATTACATGTTTATGAACGGCTTATATGTCACGGTGAGTTAAGTTCTTTTCTTGAACTTTGGACTTGTTCCCAAAGGACAAAAAAGCGCTTTTCGAGTGGCTTAGTAAGATTAGCTATCGCTGTTTAAATGATTGCTAATAATTTCAAAGCAAAATGATTAGCCCTACCCGAAAAGGGGACAAACAAACTTCGTTCTGGTTGAATTTTGCCCCGGAAACTCAGCCCCTCATTTTAATGTCATGTCATGGTTATCAATGCGGTTGTTTTATATTTCATTTACGCCGTCTCGCTAACGGGATGGTTGTCAAAAACTTGCGGATTTTATGAAACAGACTGTTATCTTTGTTTCTGAAAACATAAATTCTTTTTACGCGTTAAGTAACGTCGATTGCGTTTTCTAGCATAAGATTATGTTGGAGCACTAAACAGTGTCTTTCTCGCGTTTTTTAAATTTAGTTTTTATTTTCTAACAAAAAAAATTTTGTACATGTCTTTCCAGCATCTTTACGGTCACCCTCTTCGCCGAAGTGATCAAACGGAATAACACATTACGCCGCCTGAGGCTACCTTCGTCGATGTACGTGTGCCTTAAGTCATCCTGGGATCCAGATAAGCAGTTTCCGGATCCCCAAGCGGCGACGTGCATGAAGTCTTTGTGCGAAGCCCTGCATATATCTAACTCGTCACTCAGCCAGCTCTCCATCGATTTGCGGCCCTTTGAAGAAGCAGAGTGCCACGCCTTCTTCGGCGCAGTGGCGGACAACAACGCAATCAAGTCCGTGGTCGTCAACTGCTTGCCCTGCATAGATGGTATCGACAGAGTCGCCACAACTATCCGGGAGCGGGGACTTGATGATCGCGTTGTCGTCAAGAGTTTTTGCATTCACCACAACATCATGCAGCTACAGCAATGTCCGCAAATCTACAATGCAACTATCGCATCGAGCAACACAATTTCCAATGTCCCGCCTTCAGTTATGACAGCGTTACGTTTTGTCTGTGGTTGCAAGCACGTAACTTCACTGTGTGTTCATACCGATGGCTTCAAATGCTATGAATTTTCTTCCCTGGCAGCATATATAAGGGTCTCCTCCACGCTTAGTGAGGTAGACATACACCTTACTCACGAGTGGGACTGTCAGACAAACCAGGAAATTCGGGATGTGGAGCAACAACTGGTGTATGCTCTTGCCTCTAACCTCAATCTAGTCAGAATCAACGTCGAAGGTCTGGTGCTTTTCTGGGAAGACTTGATCGTGCTCGCGCATTGCGCTAGCAAGAGTCTCAGCCTCATCGAGTTCACCGGGATTCCTGCGAGCATCTTCAACGCGATGCATCATGACACCCGTGGAGAGGTGCGCAGCTATTCTGTACACAAGGCCGAAGCGTTCAGGGAAGCTGCCAACCGCAAGGAGAGCGCCCTGCTGGACATTCTGGTATGGCTCTGTTCTAACTGCTTTTTGTTTGTGGCCATTACATGGAAAGCCGTGGCCTAGTAAAGACATTGCACGCACTGGACAATCTTTAGGAGAGTTACAAAGTGGACCAATGATGTCTATCAACATTTTGCGTCAAAAACGCCGCCATTCTGCATGACTCCACATATGCGCAAAGAGTAATTGTACTGGTTTCTTTAGAAAACTCGCCGTGCTTCGAAATTTAGAGAGCCAAATAATGCCAAAATGGGCGTTACACGAACACTTGTAGGAGCAAGTATACATGCAGAAAAACATACGTGTTAAACATCATTCACGTCTAAGCTGAATGAAATAATCGTCAGAGTTTACTCGGATACTGTGTGGGAGTTAGAGTTTATTTTTGCACCGATTAATCGGATAGTTAGTTCTGTTGGTCGCGAACACATAGATTGTTATAGCTCTGCGTTTTCTGTCGCGCACTTTTTAAAGCAATGAAATCTACTGCGAAAGCTCTCATATCTTCAGCTATTGTTTCAGAGATTTTATCAATTCAATGTGCTTTTGCCCTTACGTCATGCGCAGACGTTTTCCGAGTTTTGTGTGTCCAGTATGACGGAACCGAGCACAGGAACTATTACTGCTCGATACTCGGTTTGGCACACCGGTGATTTTCTTTCCCCGTCAGGCCACCTCGTAGTGACAAGCTTCTCCATTGCCTAAGCGCGAAGAATATTAACGCATCTACAGAGCCACTTATGTACTGGAATTTGAGCCAGTGTCATCTAAGCATTGTGCAATTCTGAGTCGAACGCGCTAAATATTGAGCAATCGCGCAGCAGCAATGCGAATAATTAGAGCAAGGCCTTACGCTCCTCGCTGACTGTGAGAGCAGTGGAATCTGTGCAGGTATTTCGGAGGCTAGATCGAGTAATATTGTACAGGACGAGGATCACTTGATGTGGACATGTCATAGAAATTCTTCTTCACAAGGTGCGTGATATTCTTCGTTGTAATACGCGGAAAAACAGCGTTGGTGGCGCAAATGAGGCCTACATGACTGATGATGATTTTCGTCGCGCAAGTAACACATCCACCATGGTAGATGCGTCCGTGGACTAATGGTTTCAATGACCTCATTCTGTGCTTGAGGTCCTGTGTTCGAAACCTAGCTGCCAACCAGAAATGTTCATTATGGTGACTTGCTTATTTTCAATGCAGTGCTTTCTTTATAAATAACACTGCAGCAGTAACATTAAATAACAATAATGGCGATGGGACTCTTCCGGAGCTGCTTTTGCCTCAGCGACTGGGCACCTTGCTCAAGATTTGAGGTCATTTTGCAAGACACGCAAATACGCAGTGGCGCTCGTTAAAAGCCGATATATATATATATATATACATATATATATATATATATATATATATATATATATATATATATATATATATATATATATATATATATATACAGAGACAGAGAGAGAGAATATGAGCCCAGAAATACACACACATGGGCAGAGAAGAAACCGTTTATTGCATACACACGATGCATGAAAGCATTTTCTCAAAATCACAAAATCGTGAAGGCCTCCATTTCCTTAGATGTCAGCTAGGGTTGCGCCTGCTTAATTTTTTTTTTGTTACATGATCGAGCTATCGTGTGGGCAGCTGCTGAGCCTCGTTGCCCATTGCATTTACAGCGAGGTGTATGTTGCTCACTATACGGCCCTCACCATGTGACAGCGAGCACGTGAATCGTGTCGGAAGGTGCGCCAACCGAGCACATGGCGAAAAAAAGAACCAGCAAACAACTTTCTATATTGCGCTCCCTAACTGCAATTTTCGAACCAATATGTTATGTTTCTGGAGTGTATAATTTCGGCAATTTGCAGGCGCAAGTTTTCATCTGCTCGGTTAAGACAGCGTTATCACTGGGAGAGGCATTCCTCTTCAGTGGGCATCAAATAAGCTTATAATGATGTTGATGTCTATCATCTTTCTGCACCCAAAATGGCGTTTGCCTTTCATGTTTGATCACTCTATGTTTCAATGGATGGCGCTTTACGTTAAAATGATTATATCCCGTAGTGTAGACTTCATATTGGAAATCTACGAGATTATGTCGGCCACGATATGCACTGCCACATTTACTTTCTTTATTGATTTGTACGCAGTATACACTTCACTTCCGTACGCTATAAAATACTTGGAACATTTTACTTTTGAAGGCTTGTAGATATTTTTTTATACTTTACCAACCATGGCTAATCTCTCTGCATGCAGGAAGTGACCAAAAAGAATGCATCCGCCATCTTGGACGCTGCGCAGTTCGTCCGAGGCGAAAAAGGTGGTGTTGAGGGCATACGTGCCCTTGAGCTGATGCAAAACCACCCACGTTTCCTCGAAATGGTGAGGGAAGAGGCTGAGGCCACAAAGACCGAAGCGAAGAAGATCATTCGTAGAGCCCTGCTTCGCGCCCAGAACTGTAGCCTTGACCAGTTTATGAAAATGGTTGGCGTTGTGAAGGATGCGGTGGAGTGCCCTAGTGATGCCGGCCTTAGGCTACAGCTCGTCGACCTTAACCATGACTGCTGGCTCCATATTCGAAGTTTCCTGAAGATAGTGGACGTGCTGCCCAAACGTGGCAATGAAGGTCAGTGGGAACAATGTAACACAATTTGTGTTTTGTATGATGTAGGCGCTTGAAGTACCTGCTCTTTTAATACAGTATGATGCAAGTGAACATGATTGCCTATAAACAACAATGAAATTAACAAAAATTTATCATAGACTTCTGGAAAGCCATTCCGCAGTGAGACGAATTCTGCAATTTTATGCGCCAAAACCACGCTTTTATTGTCAGGCATGCGGTAGTGGGGGATTCCGGATTAATTTTAACCTCCAGGGGATCTTTAACGTGCCCCCATTCCAAGCTGCATGGGTGTTCTCGCATTTCGCCTCCATCGAAATGCGGACGCCGCGGCGGATATTGGATCCCTAGACCTCGTGGGCAGTAACTTTAGAATTCTTCAGTTTGTTATATTGCTGTTACGGGTGCCATTAGCTTTCCTACGTCTTAATCATAAACGTGTGATTGATGTTTATATATGCGACATATTTTCTCGGATAGCATAAGGCACAAACTCAGAAGATGTATACATCGCAAATAGTCAATGTCATCTTGCATAGTATTTCAATGACATTAGGGATCAAAAATATTTGATTATATTATTTATCGCTTTTTTTTATATTCCATATGCAATATTAAACTTTCATCACGCCCAACTAGCTTGCTTCCAGATAATCGGTTTTTTTATTCATTGATAGCTGTGCAGACGAGGGAGTTTATTGAAAGGTGAACATGCCTTCCTGCTCATGCAGAAGCCTTGTTAGCAGGTTTAGGGAGACTAAAATGGTATGAAGAGAAAAAAAAATGCTAGGAAAAATTGAGCATCAACAAGATTGACAACTGAACTCCGTGTTGCATTTACCGATTGTTTTTTTTTTCGCGTATATGTGAAGCAAAACTGGCGTGTAATGTCATCTATTTGTGTTTTGAGCTAGCGGAACGTCTTCGGCATACATAGTAGAAAATAATAGCGGCAGCGCTCAAACAACCTAGAACATCTTGCTATCATCGCTCGTCCACAAACTACATTTGGTGTCATTGCTCGGGAAATCAATATATCGTGCCATCATGATGCTTAAAGTGGACACATTGGATGTGAACATCGCGACGATTGAACTTCGTGTTTTATCTGTGGAAGCTCTGCTATGCTGCCAAATAGGGCCCCGTCGGGAGCAGACGTGATTGAGCCTTTTATATGAATTAATTATATTATTTTTCATAAATTAACTTGCTGATGATCGGCACCTTTTCCTAAGCTCTTTATTACCAATGCACACCAATCACCACAAGCTAGAAGGACAAAATGGCGAAAAAACAGCCAGTACCGGTTCCTAATTTCTTCTTCCTCAAGTACAGTACAAAAAATACACTACAAGAATGAATAGAATAATAATGCGCAATCTTCTTCTTTATTGGAGTTTGATCACGCAAATACTGTAGCGACGCTAAGAGACACAAATAGAACACATGAATTCCAACCAGATTGATAGATTCAGACTTCTGTGATGAAAAAGTCATAGTTTGGTCCGAATAGCGTAGCATCGATCGCGATAGCAAGTTAGTGGACAGCTACACCAAGTAAGGACAGTAGCTTTATCGGCCATATAAACTTGTAAACAGAAGCACGTGAAGTAAATTATGAAGCATGTTGTCACGGGCGCACTAGCAAGCACGAACACAAACCAACATGAACCCCGGAGCCTTGCGGGCGAGCCTCCCTCCTTCCCCCCCTTTGCGTGCGCGAGATTGAGCCGCGATGGGGGGCTCACACTCACACGCTTTCACTCGCACATAGAGCATACGGCTCGCTGCGACGATGTTTTCGGCCTTGGAGTTGATACGGAACCTTACAGCGACGGCAAAAATTCGTTTCGTATGTCCATATAATTGCTATCGCAATAATAAATATTTCTTTCGTAACTGGAAGAGTCTTTGTAAGCTAGAAAGCGTTGAAAGTGTAAAATTGCCATGGCGCCATCTATTTCGTACTATGGCATCTCTCCTGAGCTGTCCGGACTGGTTTATTTACTGAAATTTGTAAGGCGAGTGGTTGCGTAAGGGTTACGTCAACTCGTCCGTGTCGTAGCGGGCAATTCAACCCGAGGAGCAGCAGCGGGATATTCCGTTGGAATTATTCGCGCAAGAAAGTCATCGATAGAGAAAATAGTTATACTTTTTGACAAATATTCTATCGGTTAAACTCTGCCTCATATTTTATAGTGTCGCTCCTTAAACTATCATGGCCTCTTACATCGCATGAGTTTGCGTGCACGAATGCTCTAACTTTCCACACACCTCCAGTGCGAGAGTCAGATGACTATAGGGTATTTATTAATTTGGGTGACTATCGTTTCCTCC
This sequence comes from Dermacentor variabilis, assembly GCF_050947875.1. NCBI lineage: Eukaryota > Metazoa > Arthropoda > Arachnida > Ixodida > Ixodidae > Dermacentor > Dermacentor variabilis. Next base: position 14,114,565 of record NC_134575.1, on the reverse strand, counting down.
ATGTGTTGATAACGCTCCCAAGTAAATTTACCAATATATACCTGCTTCATCCTGCAGTCTTCGTCAGCAGAGCTTGGCATCCTGAGTGGAGAGGAAGACAACGTGGCTCCTGCTGTCGTCGAAGAAAAGCTCTTAAATAGGGGCTGCTCGTTTCAACTACTAGGACGAGGCTGCACACCTCTTGACTCTTCTCATTCGCTACACCGCCGAACCGGGAAGCTGTTCCGAAGCCAGTGAACACTGTTTGCCAATGCCAATTTGAAAGTGTTCCAACTTCTATGTAATGCGTTTTGAGGTGTAGTTGTTTATGTTCAAGCAGCATCCTGTCATTTTGCTCGTATTGCATACCGTGGCATGAACGGCGGCGTTGAGAGATCAGTTGGCACGTGTTAATTTGGAACAGTAAGCGTTGCGTCGGTCGTCCTTATTGACCCTGATGGCGGTTCTGAAAGAAGAAAGTTTAGATATATATCTCTCTCCCTTTACTATGCACTGTTGCTTTAATTTGCTTTGTGCACTTTGAAGCGAGTCATATCAGGCACTTATTAGGCGCTGGTGTTCTGCGAACGAATGTCCATGGTTTTGAAGTAAAATGTAACACGCAATAAAGCGACTGTTTGGCCTTCTACGTGTTTACCAGCGTGTGATCGTGTGCCGATAGGTTTCTTACTTTTTATCTTATTCTGTACATAAGTGTCAACTGCCATGCTTTAATTGCTGTGCTGTATGATGTAATCGTCATGTCTGACGAAAGTAAGAAATACTCAATGTGTTCCCGTAGTGAAGAACTAGCCAGCATTTACAGGTGCAGAATCGGGTCACTACACACGTTGAAGGTGAGAGGTGGGAAACGAGAACTTGAATGTAGAACGTCATGAGCATTTTGTTGGACATGTATATGTACGCTTCTCGCGTATGCATGCGCAAAAAGAAAACGACTGTAACGCGATCTTTCAGTCTGAATAAAAAGTTGTCTTGCTGCCCAGGACTGTCTGATTTGCACTGCCATGATGACTGCAGTGGCTATAGGATACCAGAAAGTTTGCTTGGCCCGAGGCCAACGCAACATAAGCAGGGCATTCCGCATGACGGCGGAAAGATGGTCAATCCCCAACGAAATCATCTCGTGCATATTAACCGAAGCACAATCAAGGCAACGGAGAAGTAACAAGACGGGAGAGGAGGTAGAAACACACGGCCGTTACTGCATACTTGTTGTGGTGTTGTTGTTGGGTTGTAGCAACAGGTTGGCTTGGCCTCGCTACGCTGGGTCATTTAACGACACACTGCGCCTACTTACAGAGGGCGACGAAGAGAAGTCTGCGCAATAAGCGGATTCTACTCAGCCGAGCACCGGAGAAATTTTAAAGGATCTTTTTTGTCATTCGAGAGAAGAACACACGCAGTTGCGCATGCGCAGCTGCGTGTGTTCAGTTGGCGTCAAAGAGGTTTGTTGCAGAGCGGCCATACCGAGTGGCACATAGGGAGTGCCATAAGGTTATATCATGTTCGTTGAAGAGGTGCACAAACCCAGTGCTCCGTGTTGGCATCGAACAGCTTTATTCTACAACAGCACATGCCCAGTCGTACACACCCAGTTACTCGGATGGATGGATGGACAGACGGACGGACGGACGGACGGACGGACGGAAAATTTGTCCCCGGAAATTGCACGGAGTACCCAAGAATGTTAGCCACATTAAAACATCTCACGTACTGCTGTCAATGTGCCACTTAATGTCACTACCAGTATATCGTTACTTCGATCTCCCTTTATCTACGCGGGATTGTTGTAAACAGTAATACGTGCATCGTTAAGGTAAAAATAATAATAACCACATAACGAATGTTTATTCAGCGGCACCTAGTTCTTTTATTCTGCAAGGACCTATCTTTATTATGACGTTATCTTACGCACTGTGGAAGACGCGTGAATTTCCAGCTCCAGTAACAAAGGTTATCATGGCGTTCTGTCGTTTGAACATATTTAAAACATCGGCTATGCTTACACATGCGTAGTGGAAAACGGTAAACAAGCATGATTATTAATTTTTTTATGTTGTTTTTCATGTACTCGCACACGCATTCGAGCAGGCAGGTGTGTCGGAGTCAATAACGCCAAGGATACGAAACGAACTTAGATTGCAGTCTTTAGACTACACACTTTTCCCTCCTGCTCTCATGCGCGTCGTCCCAGTGCGTTGTAGGCATGCGATCCCACCTATTTCTTTATTGCATTGAAGAACTGGGAGCCAATATTGTTACTTGTCATGTGCTTCTCGAGGGATTTGGGATACCAGAATTTGACACATTGCAGGCAGCCATAAATATCGCGTTAATGTAACATCATTATATAAGCGGTCTTTACCCCGTTAGAAGTATCGTCGTATCACATCGACGAATTGGGGTCGCGAGCATCGAAAAAAGAAAGAATGTGAAATGAGATTAACAGAAATTGTTCTTTTTTTTATTCTTTCCCGGAAAAATTAAAAATATCTGCGTATAAATTAAATTAAACTTTGCGGCTTACTTCCGTCGCCTAGCGAAAGGCGAACCGGCGAATGACGAGCCAGATGTTTGCGTCATTCGACAGACACACCGCCGAAGCGAGAGAGGCCAGACAGGCCGCGCATCTGAGCGTTGGACTGTTCGGGCACCCGTCTGCCTGTTTTTCTATTTTGGAATTTAGCCTGGTTTGGTGGCCTCCCGGCGAATTATTGCGTTCATTCGGAACTTCGACACAGCAGCACTGCACTATTGGACTACGGCAAGGTGAGAAACTTTGTTCGACAGCCTACGACGCACTTCAAGCAACTAGGCTTACTGCCCGGCATCCGTCCCAAGAGCCGGGCAGTAAGGTAGGTAGCTAGCTAGTCGTGCTACCTAGCCTGCTACCTAGCCGTAAAGTAGAGGAAAGCAATATAAGCGGCAAACGGCATTCCGAACTTTAGCGAAATGATTTTAAGCCTGCACTGCAGACGAACTTCGTCGCTTACGCGTCTAGCTACGATCGAGTGGACAAAAACACCGACGACACAAAGGAAAGGACGAAAACAAGAAATTTCCCGCCGAAGCGGCGATCCATTGCTAACGTTGCTCCCGCTGATGTGGCTTTGCGGGGCATGATTAGAACCGTATCGCCGGCACGTTTTCGCCGGTATTTCAGCCCCCCGCCGTGCAACAATTCTTCTTCGACATTCCTTGAAGCTTTGGCCACCCCACACATGCGAAGGGTGTTGCCTATTTTGCTCTGAAAACGGGAATAAGAGAGAGAAGCACTATCAACGACACAACAAACTACGGCGCGCGGCTGGTTCCTCTCCCGTGTGTTCTGCGCAAGGTCGCCACCAGTGGCACTTCCATCGGCGCGCACTACGCGTATACGCCTCGTGCACCGCCTATAGAGGCGCCACTGAAAGCCACCTAGCGGACGCTTCCAACAGTACGCGCGGAAGCAGTAGCAGACGACAACCCTTTGCAGCAAGGATGGCTGAAGTTCGCGGCTGCGATTTCTCCTTTGTTCGGGCGCCAGACTGCTGCTTCTGCAGAGACAGCTGTAGGGAAGATGCTGACCTCTGTGCGAGCGGGTATGAACACGATGTTACCGGTGTTTGGGACAACATGTTCCACATACAAGGTGTGTCCCGCAGACAAACGCCATGAACCCCATTTACATGACGTGGAGCGCATGTTCACTAGCCAATAAATTTTGTTGAGTGATGCGATCTCTCGATGGTTATTTTTTTATTCTACCCTTGCCGCAATGCTCCTTCTCTACCTGAATAATAAGCAACCGTCGTTAGTGCAGACTTATATCAAACAAATCCGCACGGTGCAGTCTCTGCATATGCCATCGTGATTTTTCTGCCGATGAATACATGTGTCATCGCCGAATAAGCGCAGTCGAAATCGCCTCAAGAAGAGTAATTCCCAAATTATTGATCGAATCGCGTACACTAGCCGACGAAGTCACCAAAAACACAGGTTAATAAAAGCGCGTGTTAGTGCTGTACCGCCGATGCAATTCTGCTGCATACGCCGATGAACTACCGTTCCCGCTGCGGTTTGTGCAATTTTATATTCACCAAGGGAGCTGCTTGGAAACGTACAAAGCTAAAGACTGACTAACTCATCAGTACTTCTTTATATTACAATAGAGAGGTGCTCCATGATATTTTTAAAGGCAGAGCAGCGCCAGTCAAAGTAGATGAGCGCTGGCGGCAAGGCCCGGTTTAGCCGTCTGCAGCGTTAGTATAAGAAAGAATTCAGTTGAGTACAAAACTCACATGCAAGAAGGGACTACGTTGTAAAACAAACAAATCACTCGGCGTGTTAAAGGGGTTGGGACACCAAATTTTGAGGCTATAAAAAGCATGTTGTAGGCTGCTTCCGTATGCAAGGACACCCAGAACGAGGTATTGGACGCTGCAAACATTTCAAAATAATTTTAATTCAGCTCCAAAAAGTCATTAAAAACTCCTTCTCGTAGTCGAGACCCATCGCTAGCGCGGCAGTTACTACGTCACAGAGGAGGAACGAAAATACTGACGTCATAGCACACTAGCACAAAAACGTGACGTATGATGAGTAGCGATGAAATGCCGATTACGGAGCCTGCTGAGCCTAAAGCCCCTCCATACACGTTTCCGCGGCGGTGGCGGCGGTGGCGCGTAGATGCAGGGGCTTTAGCTGAGCCGAGCGACCGAGCATAGCCTCCACTATGACCGAAGGCGTGCAGGCACGGACACTAGAGGAGAGAAGTGGACAACACGAACGCCGCACGGCGGCCCGCGAACGGCAAACTGCGTGCGGCGAGTTGCCGTGCGGACGGGCCTTTAGGGCCGATTTACGCTCGAGCCGCCCATCGCCGCAAGCCACACCGCACGCTTGCGGTCGCGCGAAAAATGCACGTATGCAGCACTTGTGCACAAATTACCATTTTCACTGTGTGCACAGTGTATACCTTACACATTGTAAACCGAAATTTGCGCACAAGCGTCTGATACGTGCAATCTTTCGCGCGACCGCACGCGTGCGGTGCGGCTTGCAGCGATGGGCGGCTCGAGCGTAAATCGGCCCTTACAGGTTTGAGTGTAACACCAGCCGACCGACTCCGAAAGAGACCAGCAGGATATACGGCGTTCGTGTTGCCCGCTTCTCTCCACGCATAGTCGCATAGTTCGGCAGGTCGGAGCGGTCTCTCGTTCACTTGGCCTTTCTCAATGTGAGGGCCCGTCCACGTTACCGACACGGAAACTCGCCGCACGCCGTTTGCCGTTCGCGGGCCCCCGTGCGCCGGCGGTTTTGCTCGCGAACGGCGAGATTTCCTTGCCGTAGAGAGGACGGGCCCGGGATCCATTTGTGCGGCAGCCGTACGGCGAAGAGGCCAATCAGCGACCGAGGAGTGGTCACTCTGGCACCGACGGCAGCTTCACCGCCTCTGATCGTTCGGTGCCGCCGATATCGTTGCTAGGCCTTTTCCGGTTTACTTCAAAGCTAAATTACGGCGCTTCGGAATGAATCACCGACTCTCACAAGCCGCAATATTTTCTTACCGTTGTTGTCGCTCTTCGCAATAATTATAATCATCGCGACATGCACTTCGAATCGCCAGTTGTTGACCTCTGCTGGCAGAGCACGCGTATGCGAGAGCAGACGACGCAGCATAGTTTTACGTCACTATTTCTTGTGGTCCACGTGACCAAACCATGTTGCGTTTCCTCCTCTGTGACGTCATAGCATCCCCCGGAGCCCAGAAACCGAAACCGAAATCGCTCGGTATAATAATGCTATTATTAAATTATTTATCGGATATATATGAATCCCGCTGTGTGTATCGTGCTCCCTGAAGCATGACGCAACATATGAATCAACAAAAGCATGAACGAAAATTTTGATGTCTCCACCCCTTAAAGTTTGCTCAGGCAGCATCGAGGTATGATGACTTCCCAAACGGGACGCGAACTTTTCAGCGAGAAATGTAACAAAAATACCATATGCAGCAGCTATTAGCATTTCGCGCCTTGAAATACCTATATTCTAAACGCATTTCCAAAAACGCAAGCAAAATCTAAGATGCCCGTGGGCGAAAAGAATAAAGCTGTTAAAGAAGCACTTCCTTGGTATCATTCCGATAAGACACAGCGTGATTTATACCCTTCACAAACAAGGCAGGGTGAAAACTTCGCAGCTCAATAGAATCCACAAGAGTTATGCATGGAGCAACTAGCAACAGTTAAACATGTGCGAAGCCGCGCATATAATAGATGTAAAAACATGAAGTTCGCAACTGCTGGTGCGAGGATTTACCGCGCCACATGAAACCAACAATTTAACTTCTTGCAAACTTCAGTAGCTTTAACGTACAACGCAATGCACTCGTGCAAATGTGCTGCCGAGCTAGCGCAACGCGGTAAAGAAGCGGAAAAGAATATAAGCAGCAAACAGCATTCCGAACTTTAGCGAAATGCCTTTAAATATCATGCTGCAATGCAGACGAACTTCGTTGCTCACGCATCTAACTATGACCGAGTGGAAAAAAAGACCGACGAGACAAAGGAAAGGATGAGAACAAGAAATTTGCCTTCGAAGCGACGATCAATTTTTGCTACCGTTGCTCGCGCTGATGAGGCTTTCCCGGTAATGATTAGAACCGTATCGCCGGCACGTTATCACCGGTATTTGAGCCCCCCACCCTGCAACAATTCTTCGATATTCCCTGAAGCTTTGGCCACCCCGCACGTGCGAATGGTGTTGCCTATCTTGCTGTGAAAACGTGAATAAGACGGAGAAGCACGATCAACGACACAACAAACTACGGCGCAGCCAGGCTCCTCTCCCGCGTGTACTGCGCAAGGCCGCCACCAGTGGCACCTCCGTCGGCGTGCACGGCGCGTATATAGATGACAAACGCGAGTAAGGGAGCAAAGGTAACAAGAGAAACTCGTTTTCACCCTACCGCGTCGAATGTGCACAATGACCTCTGCAGCTCCCTGGCGGTCGCCACATTAGTCGCTTGACAGCTGTAATTAACCGTGACTACCCTCAGAAGCATTGCAGAAACTGCGCCGCTTCCCTTTGTACTAACGTGCGAGGCCACAGGAGACGCAGATACCGCAGAAACAACTGTAGAGGGGAGAGCAGAAGAAAAAGGAGAGGTGGTTGAGAAGAGGCACTTCCAAAAGAAGAGAGGGGGGAGGAGACGTGAGAAGGCAAGGAAACCCCATTACTAGACGACAGCGGTTGCGAGGAAACTGGATAAGCTAAATTCAAGGTACGCTAGAGTACGTTGCTGCCATTTCTGAAAAATAAACGCCATGCAAATATGACAAGCGCGCAGCTTATCGAGGGCGTGCAGTAGCAGAGACGCATCAATTAAAGCGCACCGCAGAGTCCAGGAGACACCATGGAAGCGATCGACCGCTAAATGAACACTTCTGTGCCCGCCGGGTTAGCTTTACGGTTATGGTATTGCTAGAGGCCGCCATTGGAATCTGAACCTGGCAACGTCTAACGTTAGAACGCTATCTAGTGAGGCGAGTCTAGCAGTGTTATTGGAGGAATTAGAGGGTAGTAAATGGGATATAATAGGGCTCAGTGAGGTTAGGAGGACAAAAGAAGCATATACAGTGCTAAAAAGCGGGCATGTACTGTGTTACAGGGGCTTAGCGGAGAGACGAGAACTAGGAGTCGGATTCCTGATTAATAAGGAAATAGCTGGGAACATACAGGAATTCTATAGCATTAACGAGAGGGTGGCAGGTCTTGTTGTGAAACTTAATAAGAGGTACAAATTGAAGGTGGTACAAGTCTATGCCCCTACATGCAGTCATGATGACCAGGAAGTCGAAAGCTTTTATGAAGACGTGGAATCGGCGATGGGTAAAGTCAAAACAAAATACACTATCCTGATGGGCGACTTCAATGCCAGGGTAGGCAAGAAGCAGGCTGGAGACAAGTCAGTGGGGGAATATGGCATAGGCTCTAGGAATAGCAGAGGAGAATTATTAGTAGAGTTTGCAGAACAGAATAATATGCGGATAATGAACACCTTTTTCCGCAAGCGGGTTAGTCGAAAGTGGACCTGGAGGAGCCCGAATGGTGAGACTAGAAATGAAATCGACTTCATACTCTGCGCGAACCCTGGCATCATACAAGATGTAGACGTACTCGGCAAGGTACGCTGCAGTGACCATAGGATGGTAAGAACTCGAATTAGCCTAGACTTGAGGAGGGAACGGAAGAAACTGGTACACAAGAAGCCAATCAATGAGTTAGCGGAAAGAGGGAAACTAGAGGAATTCCGGATCAAGCTACAGAACACGTATTCGGCTTTAACTCAGGAAGAGGACCTTAGTGTTGAAGCAATGAACGACTATCTCATGGGAACCATTAAGGAGTGCACAATAGAAGTCGGTGGTAACTCCGTTAGACAGGAAACCAGTAAGCTATCGCAGGAGACGAAAGATCTGATCAAGAAACGCCAATGTATGAAAGCCTCTAACCCTACAGCTAGAATAGAACTGGCAGAACTTTCTAAGTTAATCAACAAGCGTAAGACAGCGGACATCAGGAACTATAATATGGATAGAATTGAACAGGCTCTCAGGAACGGAGGAAGCCTAAAAACAGTGAAGAAGAAACTAGGAATAGGCAAGAATCAGATGTGTGCGTTAAGAGACAAAGCCGGCAATATCGTTACTAATATGGATGAGATAGTTCAAGTGGCTGAGGAGTTCTATAGAGATTTATATAGTACCAGTGGCACCCACGACGATAGTGGAAGAGAGAATAGCCTAGAGGAATTCGAAATCCCACAGGTAACGCCAGAAGAAGTAAAGAAAGCCTTAGGAGCTATGCAAAGGGGGAAGGCAGCTGGGGAGGATCAGGTAACAGCAGATTTGTTGAAGGATGGTGGTCAGATTGTTCTAGAGAAACTGGCCACCCTGTATACGCAATGCCTCATAACCTCGAGCGTACCGGAATCTTGGAAGAACGCTAACATAATCCTAATCCATAAGAAAGGCGACGCCAAAGACTTGAAAAATTATAGACCGATCAGCTTACTGTCCGTTGCCTACAAAGTATTTACTAAGGTAATCGCAAATAGAATCAGGAACACCTTAGACTTCTGTCAACCAAAGGACCAGGCAGGATTCCGTAAAGGCTACTCAACAATAGACCATATTCACACTATCAATCAAGTGATAGAGAAATGTGCAGAATATAACCAACCGTTATATATAGCTTTCATTGATTACGAGAAAGCGTTTGATTCAGTCGAAACCTCAGCAGTCATGGAGGCATTACGGAATCAGGGTGTAGATGAGCCATATGTAAAGATACTGGAAGATATCTATAGCGGCTCCACAGCCACCGTAGTCCTCCACAAAGAAAGCAACAAAATCCCTATAAAGAAAGGCGTCAGACAGGGAGATACGATATCTCCAATGCTATTCACAGCATGTTTACAGGAGGTATTCAGAGGCCTGGAGTGGGAAGAATTGGGGATAAAAGTTGATGGAGAATACCTTAGCAACTTGCGATTCGCTGATGATATTGCCTTGCTTAGTAACTCAGGAGACCAATTGCAATGCATGCTCACTGACCTGGAGAGGCAAAGCAGAAGGGTGGGTCTGAAAATTAATCTGCAGAAAACTAAAGTAATGTTTAACAGGCTCGGAAGAGAACAGCAGTTTACGATAGGTAGCGAAGCACTGGAAGGGGTAAGGGACTACATCTACTTAGGGCAGGTAGTGACCACGGATCCGGATCATGAGACTGAAATAACCAGAAGAATAAGAATGGGCTGGGGTGCGTTTGGCAGGCATTCTCAAATCACGAACAGCAGGATGCCACTATCCCTCAAAAGGAAAGTGTATAACAGCTGTGTGTTACCAGTACTCAGATATGGGGCAGAAACCTGGAGACTTACGAAAAGGGTTCTGCTGAAATTGAGGACGACGCAACGAGCTATGGAAAGAAGAATGATGGGTGTGACATTAAGGGATAAGAAAAGAGCAGATTGGGTGAGGCAACAAACGCGGGTAAACGACATCTTAGTTGAAATCAAGAAAAAGAAATGGGCATGGGCCGGACATGTAATGAGGAGGGAAGATAACCGATGGTCACTAAGGGTTACGGACTGGATTCCAAGGGAAGGGATGCGTAGCAGGGGGCGGCAGAAAGTTAGGTGGGCGGATGACATCAAGACGTTTGCAGGGACAACATGGCCACAATTAGTACATGACCGGGGTAGTTGGAGAAGTATGGGAGAGGCCTTTGCCCTGCAGTGGGCGTAACTAGGCTGATGATGATGATGATTGCTAGAGGTGGAGGGTTTGATCCCAATTGCAGCAGCCGAATTTCCGTGAGGGTGAAATAGAAAACGCACGTGCACTTAGATTTTGGGACATGTTAAAGAACACCACGGTGTCAAAATTAAACCGGAGTCTGCCACTAAGGCTTGCCTCATAATCTTAATGTGGTTTCGGCACATACAGCCCCTAATGCAATTACAGTAGAATACTTCTGCCGCAATGCGAAGTGCCATGTGAGGAAATGACAACGCTAAATCCTCTACGAGGTTATAAAATATGGCGCACGTAGAAAAAAGCCTCAAGCAAACACCTCTTACGGTGTGTTCTATGTACCACGCAGACAAACCGCACTGGTGCACGCAAGGTAACGTTTAACATCAAATCACCACTCTCGTTTTAGCCTAAACGTTGAAGAAATTGAGCTTTAGCCGTCAACGTCACCGCTAATTATCATCAATCAAAGCATCCAGCGCGGACAGCTTCGCTTGCATCGATTCCTTCAGTGCATGGGATCTGCATAATTTTTACCACAGGACACCACTGCGCAAGCAGAACGGCAAAAGGCCGCGAGTAAGTTTTAAATGTATAGTAAGAATTTATCCCTGTAATGTAATCGATCCGATTTATACACAGTGCCACAGGAACACATTATAATGTCCCATTACGTACAAACACCTTTTTCGGAGCTTTCAACGCACAGGGTGGCGCCACAGGACGACGCCTACGGCGAAATTCTGCGGCTAATGTACTTTGAAAGAGCACGCCGTTAATATCAGGCGTTGTGCTACCCGGCGCAAATAAAACTCGCCGCCTGGGCTTCTGTTCGGCTCTCTAAAGGCTGCCTGACCTATATCGCTCCCCTAACACCCTCCTATGCCCATTTTTTTTACTTCCTGCTGCTTTCCCACCTACCCGCTCTTGTCGCCTCATCCGTCAAGCGACAGCACTCATTTTCTTTCATGTCTCTTCATGTACAGCCATCCGCTGCCTACAGCAGTCGCACGCGTCCTCACCTTAATGAGCTGTTAAGTCTAACCTGCCTAGGATGACAAGGCCGCCTTCGACGAAGTTAGGCCCTCCTATCCAAACCTTGGCCAGCCTTTCTGGGGCTCATTATCCCTGGTTGTAATTATTGTACCACTGTTTCCTGCTCCATCTGTCGTCTCCTTGATTTGGAAGGAGCGAGACATTCTGGAATCATTGCACAAATGGGAGAAAATAATAGAAGTTGATTATAGCTTAATTTCAATAACTTTCTTTTCACCGTGTTTATTCTCCCTAGCAACGCAATCTTTCCTCTTGAGTTTGTTATAGCCTCGATCTTTGTGGCATTATATCAGTAATCGAAAAGCACATTTCATGTCGTACATTCAGGCCACAAGCAGGGTCGAGTTGGTGGAAGTGCGAAGGGAGGGGATCTCCCGATGCCCGCGTGATGGCAATTCAGCCCGACTTCATACCCTTTCCTTGCTTTTGAAGGCTATGAGTGGTTCTATAGGACAAGAGGCAACGACAAGGGGGGGAAAAATGTGCATATCCCAGGCACTGTGGGAATCGACGTAAGCGAAGCTTTCTGAGCTCTTTGCTTTCATTGACGCTAATCAGCGGTGATGTTGAAGGCTAAGGCTTAATAGTTTTTACCTTTAGTCCAACAGGAGAGTGGTGAGTTATGTTAAGCATTACCTTCCGTTCACCACTGTTGTTTGTCTGCGTAGTACAAAGAACAATAGGGAGAGGCGTTTGCTTCAGGCGTTGTTGTCCGCCATATTTCATAACCTCTGCGAAGGTTGAGCATTTTCATCGCCTCACAAGACAGATCTCATATTGACAGAAGTATTAAACTTTAATTCAATTATGGGGCTGTACGTGTCACAACCACAATCGGATTAATTTGGACACCATAAGGTTTTCATAATGGGTCCCTCAATCTCAGTGCATGAGCGCTTATTTATTTCGCCCTGTAAAAATGCGGCTTCCGCGGTCGGGATCCAATCCGCCACCTCGAGCCGCAAAGCTACTGCGGGGACATAAGTGTTGATTTAATGTGCCACACTTTCATAGTGCTGTATAGACCCTGCGGTGCACTTCATTTAATGCGGCTCTGCTTCTGCACGCCACGCACATGAGTTGTCCATTGTACATATTTACTGGTTGTTTTTTTTTTTTAGAAATCACAGAAATGCACTGTACCATACCTTCAACTAAAATTTATCCCGTTTCCCCCTTACCCGCTTTGTCGTGCTTTCTCACGTCGCCTTTTCTATATCAGCACCCCCGCCCTCTTCTTTGGAACTGCAAACCAAGAGTGGCAAGGCTGTTATTCTCCCGTTTCGCAGAATGCGTCGGGGCTGCCCATTTCCTGCTTTCTCCCCGCATCGTCTCCACCATTCCGTCTTGTTTCCCTCTGCACTTGGACGTTCGTAGAAATGTAAACGCTGGAATTTCTGCAGTGGTTTTGAAGGGGTCAGGGATAGTTACAGCTGTCAAGAGGCTCATGTGGCGACGCCCAGGAATTTGCAGAGGGTATTGAGCACATTCGATGCGGTGGGAAGGTGAACCGAGCTTCTCGGCTCTCCCTTATTCTCCGTCACGCGCCTTCTTTAGGAGAGGGCAACTTGTCTATATCAGAATTCGTGTGAAATGCGGACCTCTTCTTGCAAGCAAAATAGTCCCTCCCTCACCCACGTTCACGATCGGAGCAGATATATGCTGGCTGCCAAAAGCAGGCTCACCGCTGTCAGGTCGCTCTTGCTTGCGTGAAGTGAAGCACGTGGATATCTTTGAGCTCCGCATCGCCCACTAGGAACGAAGCCACTTGCAGCCGTACGTGACCACAGTTCTCAGCGTCCGGCACTCGGAAGGTGAGTCAAGAACTCGTGTTTTATTGACGGGTTATGTTCTTACGACCACAAATTTTAGGTCCAAATTATCTATAAGAACGTTTTTGACCTCTAGCTCAACAAGCGCGCAAGAATGGTTGAAGATGATGAAGCTAGTGGTAAATGCAAGTGGTTAGCCCTACCCTCAATTATAGCTCGCCTACATTTGTAGCCTTTCCATTTGTAGTTGCGCTGGCAGAGATTCAACGCAGCATTCCACAGTGGGACGAATTTCGTTGTTCTTTAACCTAGTACGATGAAATCGGAATGCTGTAAGCTTGATGTGGTGTGCTTAAACCGGAAATGACTGTAGACATGACGTGTCAGCGATGGCGACTGAAAACAGAGTCTGTAACGGCAAGGTGGTCGTTTTTCGTCCTCAGTGGTTTGGTGTCTATGGGGTGCCTGTAACATAGCGTTAAGACTATTTTGACAACGTCACTACCACCAGTGCCAAGGTCTCCGGCCTGTGACCTCGGCGTTCGCCTTTGAAAGCGGTGTTTTTGTTGTGACTCCTTTGTCCTTGAAGGTGCCAAAATAGGGGCAACGCTTCAATAACGCCGAAGTATTTCAGTAGAAATTGAAGTGATATACCTGGATGGGAACTAAAGCGCAGCCTTCACGCAGTCGTTGACGCTGTTTGTCAAGTCAAGTGGAGCTGTAGTTGTGTTTTGTAGGTTGCTGTAAAACTGCTAGGAAACAGGCGTATACTCTTCCTGTATTAGCTGTTAACCATGTGAAGACCAAGCGCAGTGGATTGGGCATTGAGCTATGGTGCCGTCACTTGGGGGTAACTTTTCTTGAATAAACTGCTACTTGTGAGGAAACCACAAGAAATCAAAAGATTTAGAAATTTTTTCTCACCTATCGTCTGATATTAATTTACTACTGCTAAAAAATGGACACCGCTATCAAAGCGCGCACGGTTTTGTTAGTTACAATTCGCTGACGGCACATCGTTTAGCTACGGGTATTCGTTCAGCAGCGTTTATGGTGGTAATTTGCGTCTCATTGGGGGGAGGGGGGGGAGCTGCTTCTTAAAGTTCTTTACCCATGCAGAAATCATGCCAGGTTCTGCAAGGCAGCTGTCCTGTAGTGGAATAATTCATGCCATACGGTAGCGCAACTCGATATCGCGGCAAATGATAGGTGTAATGCAGCGTCTGCAGGCCCGTGTAGTTTCCGGCGACGCCTGTACACCAGTGCAGGAGTCTCCGGAAACTACCTCTTTGTGGTTTCTCTAATCGGCTTGGTCGCGCCCTTCTGATTGCTGATAAATGGCGAACCTGATAAATGGCACTTTTATGAGCTACTTCTAGCGCGCAGGGTAGGCGATGGCGGAAGCAATTTACTCGTGACATTGCAATAACGGTGGCATAGCGGCCTCGAAAGAGGTGGCGACTCGAAAGGTCGGCCATCTTTGGCTGTAAAGTTATCCTGGAAAGCCACATCAGTAAGCGTAGGAGCCGCAACTGCGCGGCATTGCCAGCAGCGCTTTCTCTTTTCACTTCCTTTTTGCCGTTTTATTATGTTGCGAGCACATGTCGATCCGTGACTTAACGCTTTCGTGCCTAGATTTTACGCTTAAGTACCGTAGTACTGAATGGTTACTGAAAATACAGCGTGCGACGAACAAATACAGCGGCGCATTTAAGGCACAGTATGTGAACATTTTCTATGGAATATGTCAGCAGCAGTTCTAGTCCAAAGAGCAGCTATAATAGTCATTAAGCATGCATGGGATCACGGCTTGTTGCTGCTAAGACTTGAATGTGTGCACTAAAAAAAGTGCAGATTTGGTGCCCTTTGGGAATCGATATAAGCGAAGCTTTGTGGGCTGTTTCCGTTCATTGACGGTATTTGGCAGTGATGCTGACGGCATTCGTCAGTCGTGATGTGATGCAAAATGTTACCTTGCCTGCACCACTTGTCCACGTGGTGCACACAGAGGCGTGTTTGTAGGCAGCGATTATGTTAGCACTGTCGTTGCCTAACATGGCGAATCACATCGTGGAGGAAGTGTTGATATGCTCAACGGCCGCGCGAAAAGTGTGGACCTGAGTCTGCGACACCGGTATAATGGTGAGCAAGGGTGCCTGAACGGACAAGTACGAAGCGTAGTGCTGAACGTTGAAGTCGTTGGCAGGCACCTACCCCATCGTTTGATGTCGTTGGGCTTCGACTCGTTCGAAACAAGAAGCGGTCTCGAAAACACCGCAAGGTTATCCATGATACTCTGTCGTCGAAACGGCCTCAGACTAAGCGAAAGCCGTTTACACACCCATTTGATACGAACGACATGCATTTTACAAAAGCAACGATAAGGTCAATTCGAAGTGGGCAGCCGGGACTGCCGCCATGATTCACGCCAACCACGCAAAGACGCTAACGCTAAATCTGAAAGATAGACATTAGAGAGTTTAAGAATAGGGGCCCCAAAGAGCTTTGCGGGTGTTTGCGTTGGGGCACGCAGGAGTGAAGAGTTTTAGAATAGAGAGTTTTAGTTTAGGGGACGCAAGGCGTTGGGACCCCTAGCGCTTGGGTGCGTTTCCGTACGCAAGCAGAAACACGTTGTAGGTTAGCGGCCCCAAACGCAAGCCGCAGTGAGGTCGCATGTGCTCGCAGCGCCATCAACGTCTCATCTTTGCTGCGTTATCTTTTCTTAAAACGTGAAATCAAGCATATGAAGTAAAGCACATAAAACTCTTGTTATTAAAAGCAGTTAATTGAGAGGTTTAGAATGTCCGGTATTCGGGTAAATGCTGGCTGGGGCGGTGGGGCGGAGCTTTGAGCGGAAGCCTGCTGCAGCCACCTGGTGGCGCAAAGCTCAAACAGACAAAAACAGCTAATTTTGGAGTAACCAACTATATTTTACTTTGCTGCAGGTATAAATTTTTGGCAGCAACACAATTTCTCCAGTGCCGAAAATTTACACCAGCAGCGAAGTAGAATAGAATTGGTTACAGCAATATTAGCTGCTTTTGTCCGTTTGAGCTTTGCGCCGCCAGGTGGAGGCACCATGCAGGACGCTGCCGTTTATAGCTCCGCCCAAACTACGTTTATCCGTATACCGGACACGCTAAACCTCTAATATATATGAAAACGACGTCTGTCGACACTTGGCGAAACATTTATTAGATTTATTAGATCTACACCGCGAGAGTCACGTGGGTAACGTGACCACTTAGGGGCAGCGATGTTTTCGGCTGGCCAAACAACCCAAGGACTCAAGAAGACGTAGCGGTCTGCGCATGCGCGGTACCGTCGCCCCTAGTTCTTGCGTACGCAAGCCGCTTGCGTCCCCTATACCAGAGTCCTTCCATGTTTTTTCTGGTCACGAAACTGCCGCCTCAGTTTCATATAGCGCCAGCGCCCGCCGCTAGAGGCGCAACCGTGCATGAGAGGGCATGCGAACGCCGCTACCGCTGTGGTTGTGGTTGTGTGTGGGGCAGCCTCGGTATTCTAGCTTTCTCAACTTCCTCAACGATCGCTTTAGTTTCGCGTAACTATTTTTAACATTGAATATAATTAAATTACTGCCTGAGCGTGTCTTCTGCGATGATATGAGCGCACGGGACGAAAAAAAAAAGCCGCTCATAACATGGAGCTTGCGGCGGTCTCAGACCAAAAAGAAGAAAGATCTGGAATTTTAAGAGCCAGAACCGCGATACGATTATGAGGCACGCCGTAGTGGGGGACTCGGGATTAGTTTTGACCACCTGGGATCCTTTAACATGCACCTAAATTTAAATAAACGGGTGTTTTGCATTTCGCCCCCGTCGAAGTGCGTCCGCTGTACACGGCCGGGCGGTCCCGGTCCGGATTTCTTCGTCATCGCCGTTCGCCACAACGCTTCGGTGGGCTCCGCTTTTTAATATTTGCCTTAAATTAAACACCGCGCATTCGCAACAAAACGCCAGTGGTCCCACTTATCACCAGAGGAGTAAGCGCCAATTCTCCGTTGCGCATAGCGCCAGATTGTTCGCCGAGCACAGCTGTTCAGTTTCTGTTAAACTGTGGCATAGAAGGACTCTGTCGGCAGTATCTTATAACGAGATCAAAAGAATGAAATTGCTATTGCAAAGGGCTGCTACCGTAGAATACTTAATGACAAAGAAAAGGGAACTGAGCTGCTCCATGCGCTTAAGATTTCTTGCAAAGCGATGTCATTTCTGAATAAGATTTAGGTAGAATTAATGCAAGACGAACTTCGCTACTAAATGTCTTCCTAGACAATCACATGTAAGAAGACAGGACAGACAGACAGACCTGTCCTGTCTTCTTACATGTGATTGTCTAGAAAGCGCAACCAATGTTTCCTATTACAATGAACCAACTTGCCCAACAACGCATCCTGCTAAATGCCTTCGGTGCGGCTTTTAACAACGGCTTAAGGCGAACCTGAAGTTTTAGGACCTGCACAGTTGAAACTAGCTGTAATTAGGCAATTGCCTTAGCAAGCAGTCGTTTAGAAGCGTCAGTAAGCCCAGCACTTCACTGCTCGTGGTTTCGACGCAGAAACGACGAGACTAGGTATTTTGGTTCTTAATTCGCAACTATTTACAATATGTTAAAATGTTGCAATCACCGGTCCTGATATTCTTATCATGGTCGAAAAATGAAAAAAAAAAACTTTATAATTCGATTAAGAAAATAAATAAAACGTGTTGGTGCAAAAACAAAATACAAGCACGATCATTTATTTATCATGTAAAATAAGCGGAGCGAAATACAGATAGCACGGAGGCGTCCGGTCACAAATGGTCCACCATTCACAATGCAAGAAGTTTGTTAAAAGCATGACACTGATATAATACGCATAAAGAAATAAGATCAAACGTGAGAGGTATGCATTGGGAGGCAGGAAACAAACACCAGCAAACGAATGGCAATAAGTACAGAATGCATAGTCAATTGTTTCTATAAACAAGAAAGTGTTAAGCATAAGCATTTCATAACACACGGCTAAAGAACTCTCAAACGAACACAAGTAGCCACATCACAAATACAGCAATTTTTTTTAAATGGCTTGTTAGAGATACCACCTTTCTACTTCTTCAGCTGTTACTTAAACATGCAGACAAAACTTGCTCAGCAAATCACAATACAAATGTAGCTAACAGTGTGCTAATAACCTTCTTACTCATAGCAGCTTATAGACTTAAAAGTACGTGCAATTGAAGAATTGTAGGCCATCATTAGCCAAGACTAAAGGACAATGGAAAATAAAACAATGCATATTATTCTGTTTTAACACTTGCATTTAAAGGAATTCTAATGCTACACCTTTCATAGATGGTCGGGGTAAGGGCGCTATTGCTGTGAACTACTCTATCCTGGTATAACACAAATTGAGGTTGCAACAAAGCATAAAGCAAATGTGTTCAGCGTCGGCTTCTCACGCTCCAGGGACACGTCGTCGCCGTTGATGTTGAAATTGTACGCAGTGACGATGTCCGAGGCGTCAAAGTGTTTCGCGCACACACGTGTATACTTCGATTCGAAATTAAAACCGCCACTTTCCTGCCGCGGTATGGCCCGCTTCCATTTCTCGCGCTGCTCCTTGTTATTAGGTAAACAGAACAACGACACCTTTTCGGTCGTGCCCTTGTAGCCGGAACGGCACCCAGGCACGCAACACGTGTTCGGCATCGTTGTCCCACCCAACCACTTCAACCAAACAGCCCAACACTCGAAAAATAGCACAGCACATGCACAGAACGTACCCGAAAAGTCAGCTCGCCTCGCACTGCGCACGCATTTCGGTACGCGAACGATGCCCTCTGTGGCACGGTGGCGCCGCGTCGCGGCACCTTTGGGCAGCATATGAACCTCTCCCATAGCGTGACGGCGGAGTTTCGTGACCAGAAAAACATGGAAGGACTCTGCCTATACTAAATCTCTCTATAATGGCACATTCACACCGAAAGCGGAGCGTCTAAACGGTCAAGCGGATTTTCAACACGGCGAGGCGGTGAGCGCGCGCGCCTGTTCACACCGGACGGCTTGCCTAGCGGCCCGCGTCGCAGGGAAGGCGGGGCATCTCAGAATCTCTTCAGCAATTTCAGGGACGTGCCGCCATCTCGCGGCACTTTGGGTTTGTACGCGCACTTTCGTTATTTTTTTCTTCGTGAGTTGGCGCGCTCCCGTCCGCTATCTACTTCTGCAAAATGATGAGCTAAGACGAAGAAGACGAGATCTTTGGCATTTTACTCGCCACTTGTCTAGTCGCTTTTCAAGATTTGTTACAACGCAACACAAGACAAGCACAAAAGAAGGTATAAAGCGACGACACGGCGCCGTGTCGTCGTTTTATACCTTCTATTGTCCTTGTCTTGTGTTGCGCTGTAACAATCCTTACTATGAATCCCAACCAACTGGACCAACTTGCCGTTTTGACGCTTTCCAAGAACAGAAACGAAAAGCCCAGAGAAAGACGTTCGTTTACATTCGTTAACCAGCGCTTCCGCAGTGTCCGGTTCTGATTGGCTGCGGCCAAAGCGGCCAGCTTGTCCGCACGGAAAAAATCGGATTTTCCGCAACGCGGAAAATCCGCGGCCGCTTGGCCGGATCCGCTTGTCCGCTCAGCCTTCCGTGTAAACGAGCCTTAGGGCTTTGCGTTTGCGGATAGCGTCTTGCGCTGACAGCGCCCCTACGGCGTCAAAGAAAAGCTGTTAGGAATAATTAAATAATGTATACCATTTTATGATGGGAATAGTAATTTTGACTTGCGTGTATTCGCGTTTAATTACAATTTAGAGGTTACTCTGCAAACAGCAAACAATAACTTGCGCTTAGTTTTGAACAAACCAACTTTACGTGCCTTCTAAAGACAAGCTTAGCCGTGTTAGGCCTACGAGCCATAACATCCACAATCCAATTCGGAATCAGCGGCGTCTAATGAATCACTCTTTAAAACACACGCTAAATGTGAGAAAGCGATAACCGCAGTGACTTCTTCTAGCTTGCGAACTTCACGCGTTACCATGAATCGAACCCAGTTTGGTGCTAGGTTAGAGCCGTCGCTTCGATGGGTGCCGCCACGTTTACTGACGCAAAGCTTTTGGGGCCGCCATTTGGGCTCGCGCTGAATCGGTGAAATAGTATTCCCAACGCAAAACCCAAACGCAGTTTGCGTCTCGTGCAGTGGCTTCGACGCTATTTAGTAGGGACGCCGAACGTTTTGGGGCCCCTATTCTAAAACTCTCTACCTTTAGTTTAGCGTACGCAACCTACAGCGTACGCTATAGTGGAGCGTACGCTAAGCAGCGCAGTTTTTACAGTTTTGGTTGGCCGGCGAGATCTTCGGATTTCAGAGGCCACATGCCGTCGTTGTGGCTATTTCCCAACTGTAGCGATAGGTGGCAATGACGTCTCGAATGTTACCCCGTTCCAAAGGGGACGTTCATAACATCCATCCATCCATTTTTTTACGTTAGGCTTCTACTCGTTCGAAACAAGAAGCGATCTCGAAAACACCACAATCTTATTCAGAATACTCTGTCGTCGAAGCGGCGTGAGACTAAGCGAAAGCCGTTTACGCAATCATTTGCTACGAACGAAGTGCATTTTACGCCGCCTCCTTGGAGGACGCTGTCGTGGCTTGCTGGTTCGTCGCTGGGTCGTCGTCTCCCGCCGCCTTCTTGGTGTTACGCATGATCTCGCACCATCCCTATTGTTTTTCGAGCTATGTCGCCGACATTTCCTCGCCTTCGACTTGCACGACTTCCATCTCGAGAGCCGGCGCAGCGGATTGGGGCTCCGCTCACGCTTAGTGCTTCCGTGCCTTGTCTACCGGCCAGGCTGTCGTGCCGACGTGGCGACGCGGAAAATTTTCCAACAGTGGCCGGAAAACGGGCTCACCTGCCGAAATCTGGTATCGAGAGAGTCCGTAGAAGTTTCGCAAGCACCTGGGAATGCCGTGAACAGGATAGCTGTAGAGAATTTGCCGAAAACCATAGAAAATTTGCGGAGCCGGTACGACGCGCGTCCGCACTCCGTGGCCCCCTAGCGGTGAACCCATGATTTCAGAAGGCGAGCGTCACTGCCAACAAATACTCTCTCACCACTTACCGGTCAAGATTCCACGACGAAATTCCTTACCTGCATTCTCCCACACCGAACCTGGAGTCTCGCGTGGCACATACGCCCTGTGCCTCGCTTTCTTTAATTTTTTTTTTTTTTTTTGAAGGTCGCGCGTGCGAGCTGTTGCATTTCTCTCGTCTCGCGCATCACACGACTTCGTGCGCTGGGCACGAGAACGCCTGACTAGCGATACAAGTCAGTGCTACACGAACACTGGGGCAGACGCAAGCGCACCACAGAGCATGCTCGTGCGCTGGAACAAGGTAGAAATTGACATAGTTTCGCTCACGGCACGCGCAACTGCACGACGAGAGAACGAGCAGACGAAACGGAACCACACTCTCTTTTGCTCCGGTGCGAAGTACAACAAAAACACGCAGACAGTTGTTGCCTAGAATATTTCTTGAAGTGTCACTGTGAGCGATGTCAAAGCATACAGAGTACGGAGGCGCACTTGCTGATATACTTCATTCCCCCCATTTTGCCCCCCCTCCTCTTGATGCGTGGAAACCGTGAGGAGAAGGGCACTCAGCGTTTAGTTTGAAATTCCAGCTCCTTCTGCGCCGCGTAGCGACGTAATTCTTAGCAGACGTGTTCGTGAGCGCGCATTGTATGTAATGTGCGTATCAACTCAAGATGGCCAGACCTGGTGAGCTGCCGTCTCGCTCCCTGAAGGTAGGTGGCGCTGGACAACTCCCGCAGACATCAGGGTGTCGAGCGCACCGTGGGGAATGAGGCGAGAATGCTCGCACAAAGGCCAACGCCACTTTGCCGATGCGACCTTGCGCTCGGCAACAGGCATTCTTCATCAGTTGCGGGCGGTTTCGCCTCTCTAGGCTCGTGGTGAAGTTAGTGTCAGCAGACCTGACCATTGCAGCGTACGCCGAAGCGTCATCACGTCGTATGAAGAGCGATTAAAGAATGAGAGATGATCCTAATAGCGACAGTTAGTGATTGATAACGTTATAATAAAGATTGGTAGAGTATACTAATGACTAGTAATGAATATTAATGACTCCGAAATAAACAGTATGTCTAACAATGGCTTGTAATGACCGCAATTGATTAGAAATGACTATAGATGTCTAGTAAGGTGTATTAATAATTAAAATGACTATTAATGACTATGAAATAACAAATATGTCTAACGACCACTTGTAACGCCTACAATTGATTAGAAATGACTAAATTGCTTAGTAATGATAAGCAATAACTAGTAATGACTGAAATGACTTGTAATGACTAAGATATGACCAACATGTCCAACGACAGCTTGTAATGACCACAATTGATTTCAAATGACTAAGAATGCTTAACAATGAGCAATAACGAATTTTAATGACTGAAAGGATTTGTATTGACTAGTAATGATTACGAAATGACCAATATGTCTAACGACTAATTGTAACGACTACAATTGGTTACAAATGACTAAATATGCTTACTAATGAGCGAGTAGGCTTTCGTCGTTTACCTCTTGTGAAATATCTGAAAAGACCCAGTAATTATTTGTAAGGCATGAACTCTCACAAAGGCCATAGTGGAGGGACACAAATTGTTCATCACACGAGGCAGTTGTAACATCGTCCAATTGCGCAGTGTTCCTTGCCTGAATTTATATATATTCCAGATAGTTGGCAATATTCTTTCTCTTTGTCATCAAAACATGCTTTATAACATATGGAACAGCCTTTCAGAGAACCTCGCTGGCCATGTTTAATCCGGGAGGAACTGTTTACTTGACAAAACTCTTGTGAACCTTTCTTTTTTCTTTACGCAGGTTTTACGAGAAACGACCAAAGGACGGCATTCACAGGCACCACACCGTTTCGCCGAGCAAGGGCGTGGTGAACCATGTCTCAATTCTCGCAACCTGCACCCGACAGCGTCAGCACGGATAGGAATACGCTCAACATCCTATGCACAAAGAAGAATGGGGCGACTTGCAGCTTAATGAAGCACCGTCGTGATTTGAACAAGGTCCTTGTAAGTGCTTGCCTTGAGCTTCGGGAAGATCCGCGTGGCAAGAACAGAGGTGATGTCCTCATTGCTTGTGTCCAGGCAAACACTCCCAGGTATGCTATGCATGGCTCGGGACAAGCATCGTGCAAATCGGAGGCACTGGATCTTGTTGAACATCTACTCGCCGAGCATCGCTGCATCACAGCAATAGAACTCACGTTCATACTGACAGTTCGTCGTTCGATGCTCTCAGCAATAATGCTCAATCCCTCCTTGGAAAGCATTACTATCTGCGGGTCAATACAACCACCTTGGTGCCGCGCTCCCTCGTTCGAAGTGCTCAATCCTAGCCCGCTACTTGAAAATGTCGCCTTCGAAGTGTACGAGTTCAAAAAGGAAAGCGGAGTTGTGATACCTCTGCCTGGAAGGTCACTTTTCTCAGGCAAGGGTCATCTGACAGCACTCAACATCGCAGACCTTGAAATGGACAAAGTTCATGCGCGTTGGTTCATCCGAGAGCTCATTGAAAACAAAAGCATCACTGAACTCGCCGTTGGAGAAAGCGTGTTCGGCTACTGCGATGAAGCCTCCAACGCAGTCTTCGCCAGATACCTTGCCATAGAAGACTCCACGCTACGTAAATTGACTCTCAAATCACCACACATTTACGACAGGCCGGGCTCAGATCTGATGAAAACACTCTTCATGCAAATCATCGAGGCCATTTCCGAGATGAATACTTTGAAAGAATTCAATGCAGACATCGTTATGGACAACGCATTATTGTAAGTATAGCTTGAAATGTAATATGAGTCGCCCCAAACAATAGGGCATCTCGCAGTACTTATTAGGGGACGTAAGCTCTTTTACTCCGCAATGCCGAACATGACATATAGGCTTATTTGGCACTAAGTATGATACGTCAAATTTGATTTAGGTGATGCCAATTAGCACAAAACATATAGCGTTGTATTTCATACGATGGAGCGAGCTTTTGAATTCTGAAGAGTTATGGAAACAAATAAGTATTGCTACACAAATATTATTTATATTAAAACAACAAATATTTTCTCGAAAGAAATCGCTCTTCACGGTGTGAAATAAACGTGTACCTGTTCCTGTATTTTTCTTTGATTTCAAACTACGGTTGGGAATTACATGTTTATGAATGAGTTATATGTAACAGTGAGTTAAGTTCTTTTCTTGAACTTTGGACTTATTCCCAAAAGATAAGAAACCGCTTTTCAAGTGACTTCGTATGATTAGCTGTGGTTTTTAAATGATTGCTAATAATTTCAAAGCAAAATGATTAGCCCTACCCGAAAAAGGGACAAACAAACTTCGTTCTGGTTGAATTTTGCCCCGGAAACTCAGCCCCTCATTTCAATGTCATGTCGTGGTTATCAATGCGGTTGTTTCATACTTCATTTACGCCGTCTCGCTAACGGGATGGTTGTCAAAAACTTGCGGATTTTATGAAACAAGATGTGATCTTTGTTTTCGAAACATAAATTCTCTTTTACGCGTTAAGTAACGTTGATTTCTGTTTCTAGCATAACATTATATTTGAGCACTAAACAGTGTTTTTCTCGCGTTTTTTTTATTTAGTTTAAATTTTTTAACGAAAAATATTTTGTACATGTCTTTCCAGCATGGATACGATGAACCTCTTCGCCGAAATGATCAAACGGAATGGCACATTACGCCGCCTGAGGCTACCTTCGTCGTTGTGCATATGCCCTGCGTCACCGTGGAATCCAAATATTCAGTTTCCCGATCCCCAAGCGGCGACGTGCATGAAGTCCTTGTGCGAAGCCCTGCAGGAATCAAACTCGTCGCTCAGCCAGCTCTCCGTCGATTTGCGGCCCTTTGAAGAAGCAGAGTGCCACGCCTTATTCGGCGCAGTGGCGGACAACAAAGCAATCAAGTCCGTGGTCGTCAACTGCTTGCCCTGCATAAATGGTTTCGACAGAGTCTCCACAACTATCCGGGAGCGGGGACTTGATGATCGCGCTGTCGTCAAGAGTTTTTGCATTCACCACAACACCATTGAGCTACAGCAATGTCCGCAAATCTACAATGCAACTATCGCATCGATCAACACAATTCCCAACGTCCTGCCCTCAGTTATGACAGCTTTACGTGATGTCTGTGCTTGCAAGCACGTAACTTCACTTCGTGTTCATACCGCTGGCTTCAAATGCTATGAATTTTCTGCCCTGGCAGCATTTATAAGGGTCTCCTCCACGCTTACTGAAATAGACATACACCTTACTCACGAGTGGGACGGTCGGACAAACCAGGAAATTCGGGATGTGGAGCAAGAACTGGTGTATGCTCTTGCCTATAACCTCAAGCTAGTCAGAGTCAACGTCGAAGGTCTGGTGCTTTTCTGGGACGACTTGATCGTGCTCGCGCATGGCGCTAGCAAGAGTCTCAGCCTCATCGAGTTCACCGGGATTCCTGCGAGCATCTTCAACGCGATGCATCATGAAGCCCGTGGAGAGCTGCGCAGCTATTCTGTACACAAGGCCGAAGCGTTCAGGGAAGCTGCCAACCGCAAGGAGAGCGCCCTGGTGGACATTCTGGTATGGCTCTGTTCTAACCGCTTTTTGTTTGCGGGCATTACAAGGAAAGCGGTGGCCTACTAAAGACATCGCACGCACTGGACAATCTTTAGGAGAGTTACAAGGTGGACCAATGATTTCTATCAACATTTTGCGTCATAAACGCCGCCATTCTGCATGACTCCACATATGCGCAAAGAGTTATTGTACCGTTTTCCTTAGAAAACTCGCCGTGCTTCGAAATTTAGAGAGCCAAATAATGTCAGAAGGGGCGTCACACGAACGCTTGTAGGAACAAGTATACACGCAGAAAAACATACATGTTAAACATCATTCATGTTTAAGCTGAATGAAATATTCGTCAGAGTTTACTCGGATACTGTGTGGGAGTTAGAGTTTATTTTTGCACCGATCAATCGGATAGTTAGTTCGCTTTGTCGCGAACACATGGGTTGTTGTAGCTCTGCGTTTTTTGTCCAGCATATTTTAAACAATGAACTCTACTGTGAAAGCTCTCATATCCTAAGCTATTGTTTCAGAGATTTTATCAATTCAATGTGATTTTGCCCTTAAGTTCATGCGCAGACGTTTTCCGAGTTGTGTGTGTCCATTATGACGGAACCACAGGAAATATTACTGTTCGAAACTCGGTTTGGCACACCGGTAATTTTCTTTCACCATCAGGCCACCTCGTAGTGACAAGCTTCACCACTGCCTAAGCGCGAAGAATATTAACCCATCTACACAGCCACTTATATACTGGAATTTGAGCCAGTGTCACTTAAGCATTGTGCATTTCTGTCTCGAACGCACTAAGTACTGAGCAATCGCGCAGCAGCAATGCGCATAATTAGAGCAAGGCCTTACGCTCCACACTGACTCTGAGAGCAATGGAATCTGTGGAGGTATTTCGGAGGCTAGATCGAGCAATATTGCACAGGACGAGGATCCCACGATGTGGGCATCTCATAGAATTTCTTCTTCACAAGATGGTGTCCATGCGTGGTATTCGTTGTAATTGGCGGAAAAACAGCGTTGGTGGCGCAAATGCGGCCTTCATGACAAATGATGATTATCATCAAACAAGTAACACATCCACCATGGTATATGCGTCCGTGGCCTAATGGTTTCAATGTCCTAATTCTGTGTTTGAGGTCGTGTGTTCGAATCCTCCCAACCAGAAATGTTCATAATGGTGACTTGGTTATTTTTAATGCAATGCTTTCTTTAGAAATAACATTTCTGCAGTAACATTAGAGGGGGAGAGGGAAGAGAAAAGTAGAAGGCAGGGAGGTTAACCTGAATAATGTCCGGTTGGCTACCCTACACCGGGGGCATAGAGTTTCTCACTATAACACCTAGAGGGTAATCTGGCGCCACCGTCTATGGGAGTTTCTTAAGGGGGCACCGTGCCGCCATGGGAATCACGGTATATGTGTCTGCGAGGCTCGTGTTGGCTGGTGTTGTAAGAGGCTTCGTCTAAAACGTGGATATGGCTGTGCAAATAACGCGTTCTCAGAGTAAAATCTTCATAAAATGTTTCCATTCACGCATATTACATCTTTACTCACCCACAATGCACGACCAAGCGAAGAAAAGCAGGAACAGACGACAAACTGTTTGAAAGCGAGCGGGAACCTTGTCGTCTGTGCTCCAACTTTAGCGGCCCGCTGATACTTCTTACGTAACATATAAGCGTACACGCAATAACAAGTTCTCATAGTCAAACAAAACATGTTTTCGCGTAATAATAAAGCCAAAACAGCGTTTCACGTGCTGTTTTAGTAGAAAATGAATCATTGTGACAGACGCAACGGTACTTGCCAAGCGCGTCTTCAAGGTGTCCTGTCTATCCGAGAACGATGCCAATCCGAAGTCACAATATACCGGCATTCCCATGCATACCACAGCACAGCAGCGCCAGATTTCTCTCTAGGTAATGTAGTGAGAAACTCTATGACCGGGGGAATGGGCAAGGGGAACAATAATGTCAATGGGACTCTTCCGGAGCTGCTTTTGCCAGGCACCCTTGCTAAATATCTGAGGTCATGTGTCTAGTAACGCAATTACGCAGTGGCGCTCGTTATAAGCCAATACATATATATGCATATATATATATATATATATATATATATATATATATATATATATATAGAGAGAGAGAGAGAGAGAGAGAGAGAGAATGAGCCCTGAAATACACACACATGGGCACAGAAGGAACCGTTCGTTGCGGACACACGATGCTTGAAAGCATTTTCTACAAAATCGTGAAGGCCTCGAATTCCGTAGACGTCAGCTGGGGTTGAGTCTGCTTAATTTTTTGTTACATGATCGAGCTTTCGTGTCGGCAGCTGCTGAGCCTCGTTGCCCATTGCATTTACAGCGAGGTGTATGTTGCTGCCTATACGGCCCTCACCATGCGACAGCTAGCCCGTGAATCATGTCGGAAGGTGCGCCAACCGAGCACATGGCGAAAAAAGATCCAGCAAACAACTTTCTACATTGCGCTCCCTAACTGCAATTTACGAACCAATATATTATCTTTCTGGAGTGTATAATTTCGGTAATTTGCAGGCGCAAGTTTTAATCTGCTCGGTTAAGACAGCGGTATCACTGGGAGAGGCATTCCTCTTCAGTGGGCATCAAATAAGCTTATAATGATGTTGATGTCTATCATCTTTCTGCACCCAAAATGGTGTTTGCCTTTCATGTTTGATCACTCTATGTTTCAATGGATGGCGCTTTACGTTAAAATGATTATATCCCGTAGTGTAGACTTCATATTGGCAATCTACGAGATTATCTCGGCCACGATATGCACGGCCACATTCACTTTCTTTATTGATTTGTACGCAGTATACAGTTCACTTCCGTACGCTATAAAATACTTGGAACATTTTACTTTTGATGGCTTGTAGATATTTTTTTATACTTTACCAACCATGGCTAATCTCTCTACATGCAGGAAGTGACCAAAAAGAATGCATCCGCCATCTTGGACGCTGCGCAGTTCGTCCGAGGCGAAAAAGGTGGTGTTGAGGGCATACGTGCCCTTGAGCTGATGCAGAACCACCCACGTTTCCTCGAAATGGTGAGGGAAGAGGCTGACGCCACAAAGACCGAAGCGAAGAAGATCATTCGTAGAGCCCTGCTTCGCGCCCAGAACTGTAGTCTTGACCAGTTTATGAAAATGGTTGGCGTTGTGAAGGATGCGGTGGAGTGCCCTAGTGATGCCGGCCTTAGGCTACAGCTCGTCGACCTTAACCATGACTGCTGGCTCCATATTCGAAGTTTCCTGAAGATAGTGGACGTGCTGCCCAAACGTGGCAGTGAAGGTCAGTGGGAACAATGTAACACAATTTGTGTTTTGTATGATGTAGGCGCTTGAAGTACCTGCTCTTTTAATACAGTATGATCCAAGTGAACATGGTTGCCTATAAACAACAATGAAATTAACAAAAAATTATCATAGACTTCTGGAATGCCATTCCGCAGTGAGACGAATTCTGGAATTTTACGCGCCAAAACCACGCCTTTATTGTCAGGCATGCAGTAGTGGGGGATTCCGGATTAATTTCGACCTCCAGGGGATCTTTAACGTGCCCCCATTCCAAGCTGCACGGGTGTTCTCGCATTTCGCCTCCATCGAAATGCGGACGCCGCGGCGGATATTGGATCCCTAGACCTCGTGGGCAGTAACTTTAGAATTCTTCAGTTTGTTATATTGCTGTTACGGGCGCCATTAGCTTTCCTACGTCTTAATCATAAACGTGTGATTGATGTTTATATATGCGACATATTTTCTCGGATAGCATAAGGCACAAAATCAGAAGGTGTATACATGGCAAATAGTCAATATCATGTTGCATAGTATTTCACTGACATGAGGGATCAAAAATATTTGATTATTTTATTTATCGCTTTCTTATATTCCATATGCAATAATAAACTTTCATCACGCACAACTAGCTTGCTTCCAGATCATCGGCTTTCTTATTCATTGATAATCGTACAGACATGGGAGGTTATTGAAAGGTGAACATGGCTTCCTCCTCATGCAGAAGCCTTGTTAGCTGGTTTAGGGAGATTAAAACGGTATGAAGAGAAAAAAAAATGACAGGAAAAATTGAGCATCAACGAGATTGACAACTGAACTCCGTGTTGCATTTACCGATTGTTTTATTTTCCGCGTATATGTGAAGCAAAACTGGCGTGTCATGTCATCTATTTGTGTTTTGAGCTAGCGGAACGTCTTCGGCATACATAGTATAAAATAATAGCGGCAGCGCTTAAACAACCTAGAATATCTTGCTATCATCGCTCGTCCACAAACTAAATTCGGTTTCATTGCTCGGGAAATCAATATATCGTGACATCATGATGCTTAAAGTGGACACATTGGATGTGAACATTGCGACGATTGAACTTCGTGTTTTATCTGTGGAAGCTCTGCTATGCTGCCAAATAGGGCCCCGTCGGGAGCAGACGTGATTGAGCCTTTTATGTGAATTAATTATATTATTTTTCATAAATTAACTTGCTGATGATCGGCACCTTTTCCTAACCACTTTATTACCAATGCATACCAATCACCACAAGCTAGAAGGACAAAATGGTGACAAAAACAGCCAGTACCGGTTCCTAATTTCTTCTTGGTTAAGTACAGTACAAAAAACAGACTAGAAGAATGAATAGAATAATAATGCGCAATCTTCTTCTTCTTTATTGGAGTTTGATGACGCAAATACTGTAACGATGCTAAGAGACACAAATAGTACACATGAATTCCAACCAGATTGATAGATTGAGACTTCTGTGATGAAAAAGTCATAGTTTGGTCCGAATAGCGTAGCATCGATCGCGATAGCAAGTTAGTGGACAGCTACACCAAGTAAGGGCAGTAGCTTTATCGGCCATATAAACTTGTAAACAGAAGCACGTGAAGTAAATTATGAAGCATGTTGTCACGGGCGCACTAGCAAGCACGAACACAAACCAACATGAACCCCGGAGCCTTGCGGGCGAGCCTCCCTCCTTCCCCCCCTTTGCGTGCGCGAGATTGAGCCGCGATGGGGGGCTCACACTCACACGCTTTCACTCGCACATAGAGCATACGGCTCGCTGCGACGATGCTATCGCCCTTGGAGTTGATACGGAACCTTACAGCGACGGCAAAAATTCGTTTCGTATGTCCATATAATTGCTATCGCAATAATAAATATTTCATCCGTAACTGGAACAGTCTTTGTAAGCTAGAAAGCGTTGAAAGTGTAAAATTGCCATGGCGCCATCTATTTCGTACTATGGCATCTTTCCTGAGCTGTCCGGACTGGTTTATTTACTGAAATCTGTAAGGCGAGTGGTTTCGTGAGGGTTACGTCAACTCGTCCGTTTCGGAGCGGACAATTCAAACCGAGGAGCAGCACCGGGATATTCCGTTGGAGTTATTCGCGCAAGAAAGTCATCGATAGAGAAAAAAGTTATACTTTTTGACAAATATTCTATCGGTTAAACTCTGCCTCATATTTTATAGTGTCGTTCCTAAAACTATCATGGCCTCTTACTTTGCATGAGTTTGCGTGCACGAATGCTCTAACTTTCCACACACCTCCAGTGCGAGAGTCAGATGACTATAGGGTATTTATTAATTTGGGTGACTATCGTTTCCTCCATGTGTTGATAACGCTTCCAAGTAAATTTACCAATATATACCTGCTTCAACCTGCAGTCTTCGGCAGCAGAGCTTGGCATCCTGAGGGGAGAGGAAGACAACGTGGCTCCTGCTGTCGTCGAAGAAAAGCTCTTAAATAGGGGCTGCTCGTCTCAACTACTAGGACGAGGCTGCACACCTCTTCACTCTTCTCATTCCCTACACCGCCGCACCGGGAAGCTGTTCCGAAGCCAGCGAACACTGTTTGCCAACGCCAATTTGAAAGTGTTCCAACTTCCATTTAATGCGTTTTGAGGTGTTGTTGTTTATGTTCTAGCAGCATCCTGTCATTTTGCTCGTATTGCATACCGTGGCATGAACAGCATTGGGAGATCAGTTGACACGTGTTAATTTGGAACAGTAGGCGTTGTGGCCTTCTTTCTTATTGAGCCATATTTCGGTTGTGAAAGAAGAAAGTTTAGATATATATATCTGTCCCTTTACTATGTACTGTTGCTTTCATTTGCTTTGTGTACTTTGAAGCGAGCCATATGAGGCACTTATTAGGCGCTGGAGTTCTGCGAACCAATGTCCATGGTTTTGAAGTAAAAAGTAACACGCAATAAAGCGACTGTTTCGCCTTCTGCGTGTTTACCAGCGTGTGATCGTGTGCCGATAGGTTTCTTACTTTTTATCTTATTCTGTACATAAGTGCCAACTGCCATGCGTTAATTGCTGTGCTGTATGATGTAATCGACATGCCTGACGAAAGTAAGAAATATTCAATGTGTTCCCGTAGTGAAGCACTAGCCAGCATTTACAGGTGCAGAATCGGGTCACTACACACGTTGAAGGTGAGAGATGGGAAACGAGAAGTTGAATATAGTAACAACGTAGGCGTCATGAGCATTTTGTTGGACATGTATATGTACGCTTCTTGGGTATGCATGCGCAAAAAAAAAAAAGACTGTAACGCGATCTTTCAGTCTGAATAAAAAGTTGTCTTGCTGCACAGGACTGTCTGATTTGCACTGCCATGCTGACTGCAGTGGCTATAGGATACAAGAAAGTTTGATTGGCCCGAGGCCGACGCAACATAAGCAGGGCATTCCGCATGACGGCGGAAAGATGGTGAATCCCCAACGAAATCATCTCGTGCATATTAACCGAAGCGCAATCAAGGAAACGGAGAAGTAACCAGACGGGAGAGGAGGTAGAAACACGGCCGTTACTGCATACTTGTTGTGGTGTTGGTGTTGGGTTGTAGCAACAGGTTGGCCTGGCCTAGCTACGCTGGGCCATTTAACGACACACTGCGCCTACTTACAGAGGGCAACGAAGAGAAGTCTGCGCAATAAGCGGATTCTACTCAGCCAAGCACCGGAGAAATTTTAAAGGACCTTTTTTGGTCATTCAAGAGAAGAACACACGCGCATGCGCAGCTGTATAAGTTGGCGTCAAAGAGGTTTGTTTCGGAGCGGCCGTACCGAGTGGCCGCATAGGGAGTGGCATAAGTTTGCATCAAGTTCGTTGAACAGGTGCCCAAACCCAGTGCTCCATGTTGGCATCAAACAGCTTTATTCAACAAAAGCACATGCCCAGTCGTACACACCCAGTTACTCGGATAGATGGATGGATGGATGGATGGATGGATGGATGGATGGATGGATGGATGGATGGATGGATGGATGGATGGATGGATGGATGGATGGATGGATGGATGGATGGATGGATGGATGGATGGATGGACGGACGGATGGACGGATGGACGGACGGAAAATTTGTCCCGGGAAATGGCACGGAGTACCCAAGAATGTTGGTCACATTAAAACATTTCACGTACTGTAGTCAAAGCGCCACTTAATGTCACTACCAGTATATGGTTACTTCGATCTCCCTTTATCTACGCGGGATTGTTGTAAATAGTAATACGTGCATCGTTAAGGTAAAAATAATAATAACCACATAACGAATGTTTATTCAGCGGCACCTAATTCTTTTATTCTGCATGGACCTATCTTTATTATGACGTTATCTTACGCACTGTGGAAGACGCGTTAATTTCCGGCTCCAGTAACAAAGGTTATCGTGGCGTTCTGTCGTTTGAACATATTTAAAACATCGGCTATGCTTACACATGCGTAGTGGAAAACGGTAAACAAGCATGATTATTAATTTTTTTATGTTGTTTTTCATGTACTCGCACACGCATTCGAGCAGGCAGGTGTGTCGGAGTCAATAACGCCAAGGATACGAAACGAACTTAGATTGCAGTCTTTAGACTACACACTTTTCCCTCCTGCTCTCATGCGCGTCGTCCCAGTGCGTTGTAGGCATGCGATCCCACCTATTTCTTTATTGCATTGAAGAACTGGGAGCCAATATTGTTGCTTGTCATGTGCTTCTCGAGGGATTTGGGATACCAGAATTTGACACATTGCAGGCAGCCATAAATATCGCGTTAATGTAACATCATTATATAAGCGGTCTTTTCGCCTTTAGAAGTATCGTCGTATCACATCGACGAATTGGGGTCGCGAGCATCGAAAAAAAAAAGAATGTGAAATGAGATTAACAGAAATTGTTCTTTTTTTTATTCTTTCCCGGAAAAATTAAAAATATCTGCGTATAAATTAAATTAAACTTTGCGGCTTACTTCCGTCGCCTAGCGACAGGCGAACCGGCGAATGACGAGCCAGATGTTTACGTCATTCGTCAGACACACCGCCGAAGCGAGAGAGGCCAGACAGGCCGCGCATCTGAGCGTTGGACTGTTCGGGCATCCGTCTGCCTGTTTTTCTATTTTGGAATTGGCCTGGTTTGGTGGCGTCCCGGCAAATTATTGCGTTCATTCGGAACTTCGACACAGCAGCACTGCACTATTGGACTACGGCAAGGTGAGAAACTTTGTTCGACAGCCTGCGACGCACGTCAAGCAACTAGGCTTACTGCCCGGCATCCGTCACAAAAGCCGGGCAGTAAGGTAGGTTGCTAGCTAGGTAGCACGACTGCTAGCTAGTCGTGCTACCTAGCCTGCTACCTAGCCGTAAAGTAGAGGAAAGCAATATAAGCGGCAAACGGCATTCCGAACTTTAGCGAAATGATTTTAAGCCTGCACTGCAGACGAACTTCGTCGCTTACGCGTCTAGCTACGATCGAGTGGACAAAAACACCGACGACACAAAGGAAAGGACGAAAACAAGAAATTTCCCGCCGAAGCGGCGATCCATTGCTAACGTTGCTCCCGCTGATGTGGCTTTGCGGGGAATGATTAGAACCGTATCGCCGGCACGTTTTCGCCGGTATTTCAGCCCCCCGCCGTGCAACAATTCTTCTTCGACATTCCTTGAAGCTTTGGCCACCCCACACATGCGAAGGGTGTTGCCTATTTTGCTCTGAAAACGGGAATAAGAGAGAGAAGCACTATCAACGACACAACAAACTGCGGCGCGCGGCTGGTTCCTCTCCCGTGTGTTCTGCGCAAGGCCGCCACCAGTGGCACTTCCATCGGCGCGCACTACGCGTATATACGCGCCGTGCACGCCGAAGGACGCGCCACTGGTGGCGGCCTTGCGCAGATCACGCGGGAGAGGAACCAGCCGCGCGCCGTAGTTTGTTGTGTCGTTGATAGTGCTTTTCGTCTTATTCACGCTTTCACAGCAAGATAGGCAACACCATTCGCAGCTTCAGGGAATATCGAAGAATTGTTGCAAGGTGGGGGGCTCAAATATCGGTGATAACGTGCCGGCGATACGGTTCTAACCATTCCCGGCAAAGCCTCATCAGCGCGAGCAACGGTAGCAAAAATTGATCGTCGCTTCGAAGGCAAATTTCTTGTTCTCATCCTTTCAGTTGTCTCGTCGGTGTTTTTTTCCACTCGATCATATTTAGATGCGTGAGCAACGAAGTTCGTCTGCAGTGCAGCATGATATTCAAAGGCATTTCGCTAAAGATCGGAATGCTGTTTGCCGCTTATATTCTTTTCCGCTTTTTTACCGCGTTGCGCTGGCTAGGCAGCACAACTGCACGAGCGCATTGCGTTGTACATTAAAGCTACTGAATTTTGCAAGAAGTGAAATTGTTGGTTTCAAGTGGCGCGGTAAATCCTCGCACCAGCTGTCACGAACTTCGTGTTTTTACATCTATTTTATGCGCGGCTTCGCACATGTTTAACTGTTGCTAGTTGCTCCATGCATAACTCTTGTCGATTCTATTGAGCTGTTTGTAAAGGGTATAAATCACGCTGCGTCTTATCGGAATGATACGAAGGAAGTGCTTCTTTAACAGCTTTATTCTTTTCGCCCAAGGGCATCTTAGATTTTGCTTGCGTTTTTGGAAATGCGTTTAGAATATAGGTATTTCAGGGCGAGAAATGCTAATAGCTGCTGCATATGGTATTTTTGTTACATTTCTCGCTGAAAAGTCCGCGTCCCGTTTGGGAAGTCGTCACACCTCGATGCTGCCTGAGCAAACTTAACACGCCGAGTGATTTGTTTGTTGCACAACGTAGTCCCTTCTTGCATGTGAGTTTTGTACTCAACTGAATTCTTTCTTATACTAACGCTGCAGACGGCTAAACCGGGCCTTGCCGCCAGCGCTCATCTACTTTGATTGGCGCTGCTCTGCCTTTAAATATATCATGTGGCACCTCTATATTGTAATATAAAGAAGTACTGAAGAGTTAGTCCGTCTTTAGCTTTGTACGTTTCCAAGCAGCTCCCTTGGTGAATACAAAATTGCACAAACCGCAGCGGGAACGGTAGTTCATCGGCGTATGCAGCAGAATTGCATCGGCGGTACAGCACTAACACGCGCTTTTATTAACCTGTGTGTTTGGTGACTTCGTCGGCTAGTGTACGCGATTCCATCAATAATTTGGCAATTACTCTTCTTGAGGCGACTTCGACTGCACTTATTTTGCGATGACACATGTGTTCATCGGCAGAAAAATCACAATGGCATATGCAGAGACTGCACCGTGCGGATTTGTTTGATATAAGTCTGCACTAACGACGGTTGCTTATTTTTCAGGTACAGAAGCAGCATTGCGGCAAGGGTAGAATAAAAAAATAACCATCGAGAGATCGCATCACTCAACAAAATTTATTGGCTAGTGAACATGCGCTCCACGTCATGTAAATGGGGTTCATGGCGTTTGTCTGCAAGACACACCTTGTATGTGGAACATGTTGTCCCAAACACCGGTAACATCGTGTTCATACCCGCTCGCACAGAGGTCAGCATCTTCCTTACAGCTGTCACCGCAGAAGCAGCAGTCTGGCGCCCGAACAAAGGAGAAATCGCAGCCGCGAACTTCAGCCATCCTTGCTGCAAAGGGTTGTCTTCTGCTACTGCTCCCGCGCGTACTGTTGGAAGCGTCCGCTAGGTGGCTTTCAGTGGCGCCTCTATAGGCGGTGCACGAGGCGTATACGCGTAGTGCGCGCCGATGGAAGTGCCACTGGTGGCGGCCTTGCGCAGAACACACGGGAGAGGAACCAGCCGCGCGCCGTAGTTTGTTGTGTCGTTGATAGTGCTTCTCTCTCTTATTCCCGTTTTCAGAGCAAAATAGGCAACACCCTTCGCATGTGTGGGGTGGCCAAAGCTTCAAGGAATGTCGAAGAAGAATTGTTGCACGGTGGGGGGCTCAAATACCGGCGAAAACGTGCCGGCGATACGGTTCTAATCATTCCCCGCAAAGCCACATCAGCGGGAGCAACGTTAGCGATGGATCGTTGCTTCGGCGGGAAATTTCTTGTTTTCATCCTTTCCTTTGTGTCGTCGGTGTTTTTGTCCACTCGATCGTCGTTAGACACGTAAGCGACGAAGTTCTGCAGTGCAGGCTTAAAATCATTTCGCTAAAGTGCGGAATGCCGTTTGCCGCTTATATTGTTTTCCGCTTCTTTACGCCGTTGCACTAGCTAGGTAGCACGACTGCACGAGCGCATTGTATTGTATGTTAAAGCTACAGAAGTTTGCAAGAACTGATATTGTTAGTTTTATGTGGACCGGTAAATTCCCGCACCAGCTGTCGCGCACTTCATGTTTTTACATGTATTTTATGCGTGGCTTCGCACATGTTTAACTGCTGCTAGTTGCTTCATGCATAACACTTGTTGATTCTTTTGAGCTGCGAGGTTTTCACCCTGCATCATTTGTAAGGGGTATAAATCACGCTTTGTCTTGTCGGAATGATACCAAACAAGTGCTTCTTTAACAGCTTTATTCTTTTCGCCCGAGGGCATCTTAGATATTGTGGCCTTTTGGGAAATGTCTTTAGAAAATAGGTAGTTCAAGGCGAGAATTGCTAATAGTTGCTGCATATGGTATTTTTGTTCCATTTCTCGCTGAAAAGTTCGCGTCACGTTTGGGAAGTCATCACATCTCGATGCTGTCTGAGCAGACTTAACACGCCGAGTGTTTTATTTGTTTCACAACGTAGGGGTTGCTTCTTGCATGTGAATTTTGTACTCAATTGGATTATTTCTTATTATGTTTGCGCTACAGAGGACTAAACCCGGCCTTGCTGCCAGTGCTCATCTAATTGGGCTGGCGCTGCTCTGCCTTTAAGTATATCATGTGGCACCTCTCTTTAGTAACATTAAAAAAAAGTACTGAAAAGTTAGCAGGACTTTAGCTTTGCACGTCTCCAAGCAGCTCCCTTGGGGAATTTAAAATTGCAAAACCTGCAGCGGGAACGGCAGTTCATAGTCGGTACAGCGCTAACACGCGCTTTTATTAACCCGTGCGTTTGGTGACTTCGTTGACTAGCGTACGCGCTTCCATCAATAAATTCGCAATTACTCTTCTTGAGACGACTTTGACTGCACTTATTCAGCGATGTCATATGTATTCATGGGCAGAAAAATCACAACGGCATATGCAGACATCGCACCGTGAGGATTTGTTTGATATAAGCCTGCACTAACGAAGGGTGCTTATTATTGAGGCACACAAGCAGCACTACGGCACGGGTATAAAAAAAAAAAAACACGATCGAGACATCGCATTAGTCAACAAAATTTATCTGCTAGTTCACATGAGCTCCACTTAATGTAAATGGGGTTCATGGCGTTTGGCTGCGGGACGCACCTGGCACGTATGTTGACCATGTTGTCCCAAACACCGGTAACATCGTGCTCATACCTTTCTCCCACAGAGGTCAGCGTCTTCCCTACAGCTGTCACTGCAGAAGAAGCTGTCTGGCGCCCGAACAAAGGAGAAATCGCAGCCGCGAACTTCAGCCATCCTTGCTGCAAAGGGTTAAGACGCCAATACACTTCGACGTGACCCGGCGCGCGCGCGCGCGGTGGTTGCGCCACGTCACGCCAGGTCGGCTACGCCGCGTCAGGCGTAAATCCGTCCCCCTACAGTACAACGCCGCGCACCTGCCGCAGCTGGAGTAGCGCATGCGCAGAACACGGCGCCGCTCCGTGCCGCCTGTCGTGGAACATCGAAACAAATCTTTTCGCGCGCTTCCTCTGTCGGTAGCGGTTGCCACCGCGTACCGGACTGTTGCTCGTCGATGGCACGGACGCAGACACATTCCGCAGGCCTCTCTCTCTACATAACACAGACACGTAGCCGCTGCCGTTCCTTTTCATCGCTTCAATAGCTTTCAGTTCACGAGTATAGCGGTCCCTCAGCCGCTCCCATAGTTTCAGGCACTCTTCGACTGAAACAGGGAAAACAAGACAAACAAACAGGCGCTGAGTGCATAGCATGTCCGGAGACGTATACATACTGTTAGAAGCACCCGCTAGGTGGCCATCAGTGGCGCCTCTATAGGCGGTGCATGCGCCGTATACGCGTTCTGAACCACCCCCGGAGGCGGTGTGCGAGACAGCCACAGCAGCCTGAAGCAGCAGCAGCAGTGGCAAAGAGGCAAAGGGAGCTTCGCCTTAAAAGCAGCTCGACTACCCACGACAAAGCCTACACCTGCTGGTTTTGCCTGCCAAACTCCGTGACGTCATTCGCATTGATTGAAAGACATACCCACATCAGGACGCTTAGGCTTTATGCGTACTCTAGCGTTAGTACGCCAGAAGTATGGCTGGCCAGCACTTCCTACCTGCGTCCACGGTTACGTGCAAAGATGCCGAGAATGACAGCACAACAAATCGTCGATTACGAAGCTTGCTGGGTTTCTCCAACGCATCGATGTCATCTGCCAGAAACAAATCGATAGTGGTTGCCCCGAAAGCCTTAAGCGCTACGCCGAGACAAAAGCTGTACAATGAGCCAAGGCTTAGAAATTTGCTGTTTTGTACATACCACACCATTCTCAGTAATGGTGCCCAGCGTTATCAATATTACAGCGAAATTTATGAGCAACGTCTTCAAAGGCGCACACTATCGCAACAAAACTGGCTTCCTATCCTTCCCAAACCAACCCACTGCAGGAAGGGTTAGATGGCACCATAGCAGACATGCTATATTTGTATACGTAGACGTGCAGCAAGAAAACCTGGGATCAGACCCTGCCATGTATCCGTTACATTCACGTACAGGAAACAGCATGATTTACGCCGTTTCGTATTTTGTCCGGGCTAGAGGTATGGTGTCTAGAAAGGGGAGGCGTGATGACCGGCCAAGAAAAACTGGCCCCCGTTCGCGTGAATGAGGCAGGGCGGCGCTGTCGTCAGGGGCGCCGTCAGCTCGCGCGGCCGTCCTCTGCGTGTGCAGTGAGAATGCTGTAGTGGAAACGCATTTTGCTGATTTTTATAAATTTTAGCTAACACTGCAGTCCTTTAAACATCGCAAAGATTGTATTGGGCTACGGTTATCATGCTGTTTTCGAATACGGGGTAACACAACCGAGTTTTCTGCTGGCAGAAAGCGAGCAGGAATTTTTGAAATTCCATATTAAAGCCACTAAATCAGCGGGGAGCTTATCGTATAATGCTCTTTGCACGAGTTATCTGCAATCGTATTTTTTCCCCGAGGTCAACGCGATAACTGCTAGGATCACCCGGGATGTTTATTGTTGCCACAAGTTTTTTTTTTAGTTGTGGGCGTTATTACGTACGAAAGCGTTTAAGTTGGTTTACACCTGCCAAATCAGCATTAAATCATGACATACCTTGTAGCGCAACGTCCTGGAGTCATTTCATTCTCACTGCAATTCAAAAGCCAGATATACAAAAGCAACATGTTTCTGGACAAGCAAACTTTATTGCATAAAGCAGATTGTACTTCACCAATTCTGCTGCTTGCTTCGCATAACGCAAGGCTTTGTTCTTTTGCCTTTTTTCTCATTCATTTCCTGGTTGAGGCTCTTTAAAAGAAACTGAATTCTGGTAAGGCAGAAAAACCTGACCCCTGATTTTGTAAGTTCCAAGCAATGTTCCCCACAACCAATTTGTGGCACATTTGTGCTCACGTTCTCGAGTATGCTGAAAGCAGCTTTAGAATGCAGACGCGTTTTGCTAAATTCATACGTCAGCCTCATTTCAAGCTTGAATCAGACGATACAGTGACTCCAACGGGTATAGAAGCCCACCCAAGTCCCACTCTTTGCAGGCATCAGCTGCGAGTTCTTTTGGGACACAGTCTCTCGGCACAAGGTAGGCATCATTGCATGCTGCACAGCTAGTTGAGAGAACACGCTTCCTGGCCACGTAGCTGCAACGCGAGCATCGCTTCGTTTTTCAACATAGTCCGCATGGTCCACGGCCACTTCAACAGCCTCCATGGGGAATACATCATCCTGCTTCTCATTTTCCAGGAGTGCATCTTACTCGTACTTCAGCTGTAGAGCATTGTTTGTGTTTGTACCACGTGTTTTAAAAGCAGTAAGGTATAGCCGCCCAAATCTTTGACTAGGCTGCGTGAGTGGTAACTTGCTGTGCGCCAGCACCTAACAAATGACTACACTATCTTCACGAGCTTTGTGAGCATGAGTTACCATCGACTGTTTCGCAAGTTCGTTCCGTCGTAGCGCGCTGGAAAGGAGAAAAAAAAACAGCATTTAGATGAGCTAGCTAAAGATTTGGCCTGCTATACATACGTTAACATGGTAGAACCACATACCTTGCGCCAAAGTGCTTTGCGCAAGCAGCTGAATTTTCCTGCAGCGGCTTGTCGGCCCTTGGAATGGCACGCGCCCACTTCAACAACAGTCTTGGCAAGTAGGCGCACGGAAAAGGGACACTTTTTCTGAACAAGATTTGTAACCGGAATCGCACCCTGGCACGAAGCAACACCTCTAAGTTTTTTTCTTTGAAGTTGAAGGCACCTTATTCAGCCCACAGCAGTCATAAATAAGCAGCACACGCGACAAACTGCAGCAAAACCGTGAAAATCCGGCGCCCAAGCGCTGTATAGCCGTACTCGTTGCCTTCTCTCCGCCGTCTCCGCGGAAATGCTGACGGCGCCCCGGGCGGCAGCACTCTGTATTGCCCTAGCGGCGGTCACACATAATGGGATCACCCTTCTCTATGGGAAGGGCGCCGCGGTCATCACACCTCCCCTTTCTAGCCACCATACTAGAGGTCCAGACAATCCTAGGATGCCATTTTCCCGCATAGCGTCGTTTTTCCGCTTTTCTATAGCTGGCAACGCCAGGCAACTTTTGCAATATACGCAGTGGAAGCTTGCTAAATCGCGCGAGCGCACATCACGCACCGACCCGATCTCGGATGGTGCGTGAAGAGTTCTTGCACGTGCCCACATGGTTGCTTGAAAAACTGCTTAGTCACCACTTACACACGATGCCACATCAAAGGTTTGTCGACAGCGGCACTCATAGATAGCGCGCCTCGTTCACCTCAAATTATACATGTCGCGCGGTAATGCGGCTCCTTCGCTACTGCACAAAGAGGGTTCTGGATAACTTCATGCCCCGAATGCAGCGCAAAACACAAAAGCGCGGGAAGATCGGCGTTTGGTTACCAGAAAGGAGTGGCAACACAAGCTCCAACCACACGAAACGCCAAATGCTAATCACAGATCACGGCAAAACCTCTATCTTAATTTTATCGTCTGACATCTTAGGCTTAGTTACATCTTAGACTCTTAGATAAGCGAGCATCGAAACGTCATCCTTCATTCTTCTTTTTTTGTATGGAATGTAATTTACGAAGTTTCACAAGCCGGTGCTAAGATACAAGTTAGCATCGGAAGCCCGGGTATTCCGCACAGTGTGTTGTATTTATAGAGCAGTTCTGCGTCGCCACAATATTAGCGATACCAATGATAGGCAGTGATTAGTGCAAGTGTCTGTGAATAAATTACCGGCTTGCCTCCTGTGATAACACGTGCTTTTTCGCTGAATAGTCTACAGACCCTATAAATCATTGGAAACAAAGTCCGCGCCACACGTGTTTTTCCTATACCAGGTAAGCCATCAATTTATTGCACAAGAAAAGGAGTGACCACGTTGGGCGCAAAGGACAAACAGCTTGTATTCGGCCACGTGAGGAAGGAAAACAGAAGAAACAAATATTTGAGGGAACCAGTTTGGCTTATGCCAAGTGACCTTCGCATAGCACAAAACTTTAACGAGAGGTGAGACGGCTATGTTCCGCACGCACTGACTGAGCTTCAACTCTCACCTGAATGTTCTCCACTGGGCGAGGGCGATCAGAAGAACGCCGTGAACGATGAAAGGCCAGCGCTGGCGCAGAACACGGGCGGCCATTTGGCTCGCACCGACTGTCGTCCCGACAGTCATTTTCCTGTGCAAGTCAACATCCACAAAACAATAAAAAAAGCATTGCTTCTCCAATGCGTACACTGATGAATGTTTACCCCTTTAGCGCTTCCCGTTAAAGCTGCAT
Source organism: Dermacentor variabilis (assembly GCF_050947875.1). Lineage (NCBI taxonomy): Eukaryota > Metazoa > Arthropoda > Arachnida > Ixodida > Ixodidae > Dermacentor > Dermacentor variabilis. The sequence continues at coordinate 14,071,326 of NC_134575.1, read as the reverse complement.
ACGATTCTCGAAATGTGCCGTCGAGTCAAATCATGGTTTTCGCACCGCGGAAATGATCACCGCTGATCACCGCTTTCCTGCGTCCACCACTGACTGTGCACGGACACTCATGAGCCACTAAACGCTTACGCCTTAATAGTTGCGCTTAAGCAGAACAGCGCATACCGGGTCTCGTTTCGTTGAACCAAGTCTTCTTCTCTGCCGCCTTGAGAGCCGCTTCATTTACCGCTGCGCGAGGCGCTGGTACAATAAATACTGCGCACAACTAGTCAGCAATGCTCTTAAGAAAACATGCACCGGCAGCTTTAGAGCAACTTGTGGTTACTTCTGCTATAACCAGGGTCCAAGAATCCTTTCTGTTTTTCGTAAGGGACAGTTGTTCAGCTTGCCATGGCGGAAAGCCGTTTTAACAGCGAAGCTGTTCTTGCCCGACGTAAAATTGACCGCGTATCACAAAACTCCACCGATGGCCACCGACGGAGACAACGCGCCCAGCCGGTTTCCCCGCCGCGTCGAGATCTGCGCATGCGCCGTGGTAACGGTTACGAATGCGCATGCGCTTGACCTTGAAAAGGATATCAAAGCATGTACACGGCGGCTCTAGGCCAGTTAACCTCATGGGGCCGCCTAGGAAAGTTCGTACTGCCGAAGAAGAGGCTGCGCGTCGCGAAGCTGGACTACATACTTTGTAAGAAAAAAATTTACGCCTGGTTGGAGTTTCTGGTCAAGAATCCGCTATATAATTCTACAACGTATGCATAGACGGGGAGAAGCATGCACATGGAGCTGTCGGCAAACGGCCTTAAGCGGGAAGGTGCCGCAGTTGAGCGTGACAAACGGCTTCAAGTATTCACCCAAGCCAGGGAGAATACCGCGTTTGAACGAGGTGAAAACTTCCTGAAGCCAAGTTTCAATCTAGCAGTAGCGAAGTTACAACCTTAGAAGTAGCCCGAATGGCCCCTGATCGGCCACCTTCGCTGTTTCAATCCTCCCCCGACCGACTGCACGCGAGCTTGGTCGGTATTTATTGCGTTTATAGGAGCATGGACGCAGATCAGTTGTATTATTTTCTTGGGTTTACAAAAAAGCCGACATCACGAGTGATTTAAGGTTCACATAATATACAGCGATCCGTATCATGCATTACATTCGGTAGGGACTTGGAAAATTCGCGAGCCAAGGCTCCGTGTCCTCACGTAGGTCAGCTCTTCGCTTCCCTAAGCACATTTTCTCTGATTTTCCGAGAAAGTGTAGGCGTTGTTATATGCACCTTGCTTTTCTTTTGACATATTGGTTCGCCCGCACCGTCTCTACTTTTTTTCACGTTCTTTTCTGCCCTTTTCCTCCCAGTGCAGAGTGGCCACTCGAGGAACGAAAAAACAAAGAAAAGTGCAGGTGAAAGAGCCACCATCCCCTTTCCTCCACTGCACTGATTTTAACTCTACATTCTCAATATAGTTCGGTAGGTAATAATTTAATAAACTCATGCGCCGAGCCTACATGAACATTGAGTTTTTATATTATTTGGCAGCGTACAAAATGAAGCCGCCTGGAATGGACGCTTTCCTGTTCAGGGAAATGAAAGGCCTCCGCCTATATGGCGACAAGGAACGTTGCATACCGTCCTCTATTAAAACGACATCGAATCCCGGCTGTCGAGGTGGCATTTCGATGAGGGCGTAATGCAAAAGCACGCGTGAACCGTGCATTCCATGCAGGCTAAAGACTCGAGGGGTTCGAAATTGATCCGACGTCCCCCATTATACGCGCGCCTCATATTCGTATCGTGTATTGTCCCGTAAAACCAGTGAATTTAACTGTTTTTTTTTTAATCCAAGTGACGTGCTTTTCTGTACCTCGCATGTTTCACAAAGTTTAGATTTTGTGACAGCTGCAAGAAGCTCGCGTAAGCTGGATCCTTAGCACGGATTTTCTGTTAGCTGCCTATATTAACAGTTGAACAATGGTTACACGGCTACAAAGAAATTCGAGACCGATGGTGGCATCATACTTTTTCCAGCATAGCATCTCATTGCTCTCTGAATTAGACCATGAATGCACGCAGTGTGCTTTCAGTTCAATGTACCTCTTTCAAGCCTGTGACACATGCGTTACGGGCTGTTTTTTTTTAATTCTTCCCCCGTGACAGTTAGCACTTCGAAATGCTGTGTAAGACTGGCTGAATGTTCCGGCCCCATTTTTTGATGTGATACGACGATAATTCTAACGGGTTAAAGATCGCTTATATAATGATGCTACATTAACGTGATATATTTGGCTGCCTGCAAAGTGTCGAAATCTGGTATCCCAAATCCCTCGAGAAGCACATGGCAATTAACACTATTGGCTCTCGGTTCTTCAATGCAATAAAGAAATAGGTGAGATCGCATGCCTACAACGCACTGGGACGACGCGCATGAGAGCAGAAGGGAAAAGTGTGTAGTCTAAAGACTGCGATCTAAGTTCGTTTCGCACCCTTGGCGTTACTGACTCCGACTCACCTGCCTGCTCGAATGGTTGTGCGAGTACATGAAAAACAACATAAAAATAATATTTATTACTGGAGCCGGAAAATAACTTATCTTCCACAGTGCGTAAGATAACGTCATAATAAAGATAGGTCCTTGCAGAATAAAGAATTAGGTGCCGCTGAATAAACATTTGTTATGTGGTTATTATTACTTTTACCTTAACGATGCACGTATTACTCTTTAAAACAATCCCGGGTACATAAAGGGAGACCGAAGTAACCCTATACTGGCAGTGACATTTAGCGGCACTTTGACTAACAGTACGTGAAATGTTTTAATTTGACTAGCATTCTTGGGTACTCCGTGCAATTTCCGGGGACAAATTTTCCATCCGTCCGTCCGTCCGTCCGTCCGTCCATCGGTCCGTCCGTCCGTCCGTCCATCCATCCATCCATCCATCCATCCATCCATCCATCCATCCGAGTAACTGGGTGTGTACGACTGGGCATGTGCTTTTGTTGAATAAAGCTGTTTGATGCCAACATGGAGCACTGGGTTTGTGCACCTGCTCAACGAACTTGATGCAAACTTATGCCACTCCCTATGCGGCCACTCGGTACGGCCACTCTGCACTAAACCTCTTTGACGCCAACTTATACAACTGCGCATGCGCGTGTGTTCTTCTCTTGAATGACCAAAAAAGGTCCTTTAAAATTTCTCCGGTGCTCGGCTGAGTAGAATCCGCTTATTGCGCAGACTTCTCTTCATCGCCCTCTGTAAGTAGGCGCAGTGTGTCGTTAAATGGCCCAGCGTAGCGAGGCCAAGCCAACCTGTTGCTACAACCCAACACCAACACCACAACAAGTATGCAGTAACGGCCATGTGTCCCCATCTCTCTCTCCCGTCTTCTTATTACTCCGTTGCCTTGATTGTGCTTCGATTAATATGCACGAGATGCTTTCGTTGGGGATTGACCATCTTTCCGCCGTCATGCGGAATGCCCTGCTTATGTTGCGTCGGCCTCGGGCCAAGCAAACTTTCTGGTATCCTATAGCCACGGCAGTCAGCATGGCAGTGTAAATCAGACAAGCGCTGGGCAGCAAGTAAACTTTTTATTCAGACTGAAAGATCGCGTTACAGTCGTTTTCTTTTTGCGCATTCATACGCAAGAAGCGTACATATACATGTCCAACAAAATGCTCATGACGTTCTACATTCAAGTTCTCGTTTCCCACCTCTCACCTTCAACGTGTGTAGTGACCCGATTCTGCACCTGTAAATGCTGGCTAGTGCTTCACTGCAGGAACACATGGAATATTTCTTACTTTCGTCAGGCATGATGATTACACCATACAGCACAGCAATCAACGCCTGGCAGTTGATACTTATGTACAGAATAAGATAAAAAGTAAGAAACCTATCGGCAGACGATCACACGCAGGTAAACACGTAGAAGGCGAAACAGTCGCTTTATTGCGTGTTACTTTTTACTTCAAAACCATGGAGATTGGTTCGCAGAACTCCAGCGCCTAATAAGTGCCACATATGGCTCGCTTCAAAGTGCACAAAGCAAATGAAAGCAATAGTAAAGGGACAGATATATATATCTAAACTTTCTTCTTGCAGAACCGAAATATGGCTCAATAAGAAAGAAGGCCACAACGCCTACTGTTCCAAATTAACACGTGTCAACTGATCTCCCAATGCTGTTCATGCCACGGTATGCAATACGCGCAAAATGACAGGATGCTGCTAGAACATAAACAACAACACCTCAAAACGCATTAAATAGAAGTTGGAACACTTTCAAATTGGCGTTGGCAAACAGTGTTCGCTGGCTTCGGAACAGCTTCCCGGTGCGGCGGTGTAGGGAATGAGAAGAGTGAAGAGGTGTGCAGCCTCGTCCTAGTAGTTGAAACGAGCAGCCCCTATTTAAGAGCTTTTCTTCGACGACAGCAGGAGCCACGTTGTCTTCCTCTCCCCTCAGGATGCCAAGCTCTGCTGCCGAAGACTGCAGGATGAAGCAGGTATATATTGGTAAATTTACTTGGGAGCGTTATCAACACTTGGAGGAAACGATAGTCACCCAAATTAATAAATACCCTATAGTCATCTGACTCTCGCACTGGAGGTGTGTGGAAAGTTAGAGCATTCGTGCACGCAAACTCATGCAAAGTAAGAGGCCATGATAGTTTAAGGAACGACACTACAAAATATGAGGCAGAGTTTAATCAATAGAATATTTGTCAAAAAGTATAACTTTTTTCTCTATCGATGACTTTCTTGCGCGAATAACTCCAACGGAATATCCCGGTGCTGCTCCTCGGTTTGAATTGTCCGCTCCGAAACGGACGAGTTGACGTAACCCTCACGACACCACTCGCCTTACAGATTTCAGTAAATAAACCAGTCAGGACAGCTCAGGAAAGATGCCATAGTACGAAATAGATGGCGCCATGGCAATTTTACACTTTCAACGCTTTTTAGCTTACAAAGACTGTTCCAGTTACGGATGAAATATTTATTATTGCGATAGCAATTATATGGGCATACGAAACGAATTTCTGCCGTCGCTGTAAGGTTCCGTATCAACTCCAAGGGCGAAAACATCGTCGCAGCGAGCCGTATGCTCTATGTGCGAGGGAAAGCGTGTGAGTGTGAGCCCCCCATCGCGGCTCAAATTCGCGCACGCAAAGGGGGGGAAGGAGGGAGGCTCGCCCGCAAGGCTCCGGGGTTCATGTTGGTTTGTGTTCGTGCTTGCTAGTGCGCCCGTGACAACATGCTTCATAATTTACTTCACGTGCTTCTGTTTACAAGTTTATATGGCCGATAAAACTACTGCCCTTACTTGGTGTAGCTGTCCACTTACTTGCTATCGCGATCGATGCTACGCTATTCGGACCAAACTATGACTTTTTCATCACAGAAGTCTCAATCTATCAATCTGGTTGGAATTCATGTGTACTATTTGTGTCTCTTAGCATCGTTACAGTATTTGCGTGATCAAACTCCAATAAAGAAGAAGAAGATTGCGCATTATTATTCTATTCATTCTTCTAGTCTGTTTTTTGTACTGTACTTAACCAAGAAGAAATTAGGAACCGGTACTGGCTGTTTTTGTCACCATTTTGTCCTTCTAGCTTGTGGTGATTGGTATGCATTGGTAATAAAGTGGTTAGGAAAAGGTGCGGATCATCAGCAAGTTAATTTATGAAAAATAATATAATTAATTCACATAAAAGGTTCAATCACGTCTGCTCCCGACGGGGCCCTATTTGGCAGCATAGCAGAGCTTCCACAGATAAAATACGAAGTTCAGTCGTCGCAATGTTCACATCCAATGTGTCCACTTTAAGCATCATGATGTCACGATATATTGATTTCCCGAGCAATGAAACCGAATTTAGTTTGTGGACGAGCGATGATAGCGAGATATTCTAGGTTGTTTAAGCGCTGCCGCTATTATTTTATACTATGTATGCCGAAGACGTTCCGCTAGCTCAAAACACAAATAGATGACATGACACGCCAGTTTTGCTTCACATATACGCGGAAAAAAAAAAAATCGGTAAATGCAACACGGAGTTCAGTTGTCAATCTCGTTGATGCTCAATTTTTCCTGTCATTTTTTTTTCTCTTCATACCGTTTTAGTCTCCCTAAACCAGCTAACAAGGCTTCTGCATGACCAGGAAGGCATGTTCACCTTTCAATAATCTCCCATGTGTGTACAATTATCGATGAATAAGAAAGCCGATGATCTGGAAGCAAGCTAGTTGTGCGTGATGAAAGTTTATTATTGCATATGGAATATAAGAAAGCGATAAATAAAATAATCAAATAGTTTTGATCCGTCATGTCAGCGAAATACTATGCAACATGATATTGACTATTTGCCATGTATACACCTTCTGATTTTGTGCCTTATGCTATCCGACAAAATATGTCGCATATATAAACATCAATCACACGTTTATGATTAAGACGTAGGAAAGCTAATGGCGCCCGTAACAGCAATATAACAAACTGAAGAATTCTAAAGTTACTGCCCACGAGGTCTAGGGATCCAATATCCGCCGCGGCGTCCGCATTTCGATGGAGGCGAAATGCGAGAACACCCATGCAGCTTGCAATGGGGGCACGTTAAAGATCCCCTGGAGGTCAAAATTAATCCGGAATCCCCCACTACTGCATGCCTGACAATAAAAGCGTGGTTTTGGCGCGTAAAATTCCAGAATTCGTCTCACTGCGGAATGGCATTCCAGAAGTCTATGATAAATTTTTGTTAATTTCATTGTTGTTTATAGGCAACCATGTTCACTTGCGTCATACTGTATTAAAAGAGCAGGTACTTCAAGCGCCTACATCATACAAAACACAAATTGTGTTACATTGTTCCCACTGACCTTCACTGCCACGTTTGGGCAGCACGTCCACTATCTTCAGGAAACTTCGAATATGGAGCCAGCAGTCATGGTTAAGGTCGACGAGCTGTAGCCTAAGGCCGGCATCACTAGGGCACTCCACCGCATCCTTCACAACGCCAACCATTTTCATAAACTGGTCAAGACTACAGTTCTGGGCGCGAAGCAGGGCTCTACGAATGATCTTCTTCGCTTCGGTCTTTGTGGCGTCAGCCTCTTCCCTAACCATTTCGAGGAAACGTGGGTGGTTCTGCATCAGCTCAAGGGCACGTATGCCCTCAACACAACCTTTTTCGCCTCGGACGAACTGCGCAGCATCCAAGATGGCGGATGCATTCTGTTTGGTCACTTCCTGCATGTATAGAGATTAGCCATGGTTGGTAAAGTATAAAAAAATACCTACAAGCCATCAAAAGTAAAATGTTCCAAGTATTTTATAGCGTACGGAAGTGAACTGTATACTGCGTACAAATCAATAAAGAAAGTGAATGTGACCGTGCATATCGTGGCCGACATAATCTTGTAGATTGCCAATATGAAGTCTACACTACGGGATATAATCATTTTAACGTAAAGCGCCATCCATTGAAACATAGAGTGATCAAACATGAAAGGCAAACACCATTTTGGGTGCAGAAAGATGATAGACATTAACATCATTATAAGCTTATTTGATGCCCACTGAATAGGAATGCCTCTCCCAGTGATACCGCTGTCTTAACCGAGCAGATTAAAACTTGCGCCTGCAAATTACCCAAATTATACACTCCAGAAAGATAATATATTGGTTCGTAAATTGCAGTTAGGGAGCGCAATGTAGAAAGTTGTTTGCTGGGTCTTTTTTCGCCATGTGCTCGGTTGGCGCACCTTCCGACATGATTCACGGGCTCGCTGTCGCATGGTGAGGGCCGTATAGGCAGCAACATACACCTCGCTGTAAATGCAATGGGCAACGAGGCTCAGCAGCTGCCGACACGAAAGCTCGATCATGTAACAAAAAATTAAGCAGACTCAACCCCAGCTGACGTCTACGGAATTCGAGGCCTTCACGATTTTGTAGAAAATGCTTTCAAGCATCGTGTGTCCGCAACGAACGGTTCCTTCTCTGCCCATGTGTGTGTATTTCAGGGCTCATTCTCTCTCTCTCTCTCTCTCTCTCTCTCTCTCTCTATATATATATATATATATATATATATATATATATATATATATATATATATATATATATATATATATATATATATATATGTATCGGCTTATAACGAGCGCCACTGCGTATTTGCGTTACTAGACACATGAGCTCAGATATTTAGCAAGGGTGCCCGGCAAAAGCAGCTCCGGAAGAGTCCCATTGATATTATTGTTCCCCTTGCCCATTCCCCCGGTCATAGAGTTTCTCACTACATTACCTAGAGAGAAATCTGGCGCTGCTGTGCTGTGGTATGCATGGGAATGCCGGTATATTGTGACTTAGGATTGGCATCGTTCTCGGATAGACAGGACACCTTGAAGACGCGCTTGGCAAGTACCGTTGCGTCTGTCACAATGATTCATTTTCTACTAAAACAGCACGTGAAAAGCTGTTTTAGCTTTATTATTACGCGAAAACATGTTTTGTTTAACTATGAGAACTTGTTATTGCGTGTACGCTTATATGTTACGTAAGAAGTATCAGCGGGCCGCTAAAGTTGGAGGACAGACGACAAGGTTCGCCGCTCGCTTTGAAACAGTTTGTCGTCTGTTCCTGCTTTCCTTCGCTTGGTCGTGCATTGTGGGTGAGTAAAGATGTAATATGCGTGAATGGAAACATTTTATGAAGATTTTACTCTGAGAACGCGTTATTTGCACAGCCATATCCACGTTTTAGACGAAGCCTCTTACAACACCAGCCAACACGAGCCTCGCAGACACATATACCGTGATTCCCATGGCGGCACGGTGCCCCCTTAAGAAACTCCCATAGACGGTGGCGCCAGATTACCCTCTAGGTGTTATAGTGAGAAACTCTATGCCCCCGGTGTAGGGTAGCCAACCGGACATTATTCAGGTTAACCTCCCTGCCTTCTACTTTTCTCTTCCCTCTCCCCCTCTAATGTTACTGCAGAAATGTTATTTCTAAAGAAAGCATTGCATTAAAAATAACCAAGTCACCATTATGAACATTTCTGGTTGGGAGGATTCGAACACACGACCTCAAGCACAGAATTAGGACATTGAAACCATTAGGCCACGGACGCATATACCATGGTGGATGTGTTACTTGTTTGATGATAATCATCATTTGTCATGAAGGCCGCATTTGCGCCACCAACGCTGTTTTTCCGCCAATTACAACGAATACCACGCATGGACACCATCTTGTGAAGAAGAAATTCTATGAGATGCCCACATCGTGGGATCCTCGTCCTGTGCAATATTGCTCGATCTAGCCTCCGAAATACCTCCACAGATTCCATTGCTCTCAGAGTCAGTGTGGAGCGTAAGGCCTTGCTCTAATTATGCGCATTGCTGCTGCGCGATTGCTCAGTATTTAGTGCGTTCGAGACAGAAATGCACAATGCTTAAGTGACACTGGCTCAAATTCCAGTATATAAGTGGCTGTGTAGATGCGTTAATATTCTTCGCGCGTAGGCAGTGGTGAAGCTTGTCACTACGAGGTGGCCTGACGGTGAAAGAAAATTACCGTTGTGCCAAACCGAGTTTCGAACAGTAATATTTCCTGTGGTTCCGTCATACTGGACACACACAACTCGGAAAACGTCTGCGCATGATCTTAAGGGCAAAATCACATTGAATTGATAAAATCTCTGAAACAATAGCTTAGGATATGAGAGCTTTCACAGTAGAGTTCATTGTTTAAAATATGCAGGACAAAAAACGCAGGGCTACAATAACCCATGTGTTCGCGACAAAGCGAACTCATTATCCGATTGATCGGTGCAAAAATAAACTCTAACTCCCACACAGTATCCGAGTAAACTCTGACGATTATTTCATTCAGCTTAAACATGAATGATGTTTAACGTGTATGTTTTTCTGCGTGTTTACTTGTTCCTACAAGCGTTCGTGTGACGCCCCTTCTGACATTATTTGGCTCTCTAAATTTCGAAGCACGGCGAGTTTTCTAAGGAAAACAGTACAATAACTCTTTGCGCATATGTGGAGTCATGCAGAATGGCGGCGTTTTTGATGCAAAATGTTGATAGAAATCATTGGTCCAACTTGTAACTCTCCTAAAGATTGTCCAGTGCGTGCGATGTCTTTAGTAGGCCACCGCTTTCCTTGTAATGCCCGCAAACAAAAAGCAGTTAGAACAGAGCCATACCAGAATGTCCACCAGGGCGCTCTCCTTGCGGTTGGCAGCTTCCCTGAACGCTTCGGCCTTGTGTACAGAATAGCTGCGCACCTCTCCACGGGCTTCATGATGCATCGCGTTGAAGATGCTCGCAGGAATCCCGGTGAACTCGATGAGGCTGAGACTCTTGCTGGCGCCATGCGCGAGCACGATCAAGTCGTCCCAGAAAAGCACCAGACCTTCGACGTTGACTCTGACTAGCTTGAGGTTATAGGCAAGAGCATACACCAGTTCTTGCTCCACATCCCGAATTTCCTGGTTTGTCCGACCGTCCCACTCGTGAGTAAGGTGTATGTCTATTTCAGTAAGCGTGGAGGAGACCCTTATATATGCTGCCAGGGCAGAAAATTCATAGCATTTGAAGCCATCGGTATGAACACGAAGTGAAGTTACGTGCTTGCAAGCAAAGACATCACGTAAAGCTGTCATAACTGAGGGCGGGACGTCGGGAAATATTTTGCTCGATGCGATAGTTGCATTGTAGATTTGCGGACATTGCTGTAGGTCAATGGTGTTGTGGTGAATGCAAAAACTCTTGACGACAGCGCGATCATCAAGTCCCCGCTCTCGGATAGTTGTGGAGACTATGTCGATACCATCTATGCAGGGCAAGCAGTTGACGACCGCGGACTTGATTGCTTTGTTGTCCGCCACTGCGCTGAATAAGGCGTGGCACTCTGCTTCTCCAAAGGGCCGCAAATCGATGGAGAGCTGGCTGAGCGACGAGTTTGATTCTTGCAGGGCTTCGCACAAGGACTTCATGCACGTCGCCGCTTGGGGATCGGGAAACTGAATATCTGGATTCCAAAAAAACGCAGGGCATATGCACCACGACGAAGGTAGCCTCAGGCGGCGTAATGTGCCATTCCGTTTGATCATTTCGGCGAAGAGGTTCATCGTATCCATGCTGGAAAGACATGTACAAAATATTTTTCGTTAAAAAATTTAAACTAAATAAAAAAAATGCGAGAAAAACACTGTTTAGTGCTCCAATATAATGTTATGCTAGAAACAGAAATCGACGTTACTTAAGGCGTAAAAGAGAATTTATGTTTCGAAAACAAAGATCACATCTTGTTTCATAAAATCCGCAAGTTTCTGACAACCATCCCGTTAGCGAGACGGCGTAAATGAAATATGAAACAACCGCATTGATAACCACGACATACGAAGTTTGTTTGCCCCTTTTTCGGGTAGGGATAATCATTTTGCTTTGAAATTATTAGCAATCATTTAAAAACCACAGCTAATCATACTAAGTCACTTGAAAAGCGGTTTCTTATCTTTTGGGAACAAGTCCAAAGTTCAAGAAAAGAACTCACCGTTACATATAACTCATTCATAAACATGTAATTCCCAACCGTAGTTTGAAATAAAAGAAAAATATAAGAACATGTACACGTTTATTTCACACCGTGAAGAGCGATTTCTTGCGAGAAAATATTGGTTGTTTTAATATAAATAATATTTGTGTAGCAAAACTTATTTGTTTCCATAACTCTTCAGAATTCAAAAGCTCGCTCCGTCGTATGAAATACAACGCTATATGTATTGCGTTAATTGGCATCACCTAAATCAAATTTGACGTATCATACTTAGTGCCAAATAAGCCTATATGACATGTTCGGCATTGCGGAGTAAAAGAGCTTACGTCCCCTAATAAGTACTGCGAGATGCCCTATTGTTTGGGGCGACTCATATTACATTTCAAGCTATACTTACAATAATGCGTCGTCCATAACGATGTCTGCATTGAATTCTTTCAAAGTATTCATCTCGGAAATGGCCTCATGATTTGCATGAAGAGTGTTTTCATCGGATGTGAGCCCGGCCTGTCGTTAATGTCTGGTGATTTGAGAGTCAATTTACGTAGCGTGGAGTCTTCTTTGGCAAGGTATCTGGCGAAGACTGCGTTGGAGGCTTCATCGCGGTAGCCGAACACGCTTTCTCCAACGGCGAGTTCAGTGATGCTTTTGTTTTCAGTGAGCTCTCGGATGAACCAACGCGCATGAACTTTGTCCATTTCAAGGTCTGCGATGTTGAGTGCTGTCAGATGACCCTTGCCTGAGAAAAGTGACCTTCCAGGCAGAGGTATCACAACTCCGCTTTCCTTTTTGAACTCGTACACTTCGAAGGCGACATTTTCAAGTAGCGGGCTAGGATTGAGCACTTCGAACGAGGGAGCGCGGCACCAAGGTGGTTGTATTGACCCGCAGATAGTAATGCTTTCCAAAGAGGGATTGAGCATTATTGCTGAGAGCATCGAACGACGAACTGTCAATATGAACGTGAGTTCTATTGCTGTGATGCAGCGATGCTCGGCGAGTAGATGTTCAACAAGATCCAGTGCCTCCGATTTGCGCGAGGCTTGCCCAGAGCCGTGTAGAGCATACCTGGGAGTGTTTGCCTGGACACAAGCAATGAGGACATCACCTCTGTTCTTGCCACGCGGATCTTCCCGAAGCTCAAGGTAAGCACTTACAAGGACCTTGTTCAAATCACGACGGTGCTTCATTAAGCTGCAAGTCGCCCCATTCTTCTTTGTGCATAGGATGTTGAGCGCATTCCTATCCGTGCTGACGCTGTCGGGTGCAGGTTGCGAGAATTGAGACATGGTTCACCACGCCCTTGCTCGGCGAAACGGTGTGGTGCCTGTGAATGCCGTCCTTTGGTCGTTTCTCGTGAAACCTGCGTAAAGAAAAAAGAAAGGTTGACAAGGGTTTTGTCAAGTAAACAGTTCCTCCCGGATTAAAGATGGCCAGTGAGGTTCTCTGAAAGGCTGTTCCATATGTTATAAAGCATGTTTTGATGACAAAGAGAAAGAATATTGCCAACTATCTGGAATATATATAAATTCAGACAAGGAACACTGCGCAATTGGACGATGTTACAACTGCCTCGTGTGATGAAGAACTTGTGTCCCGCAACTATGGCCTTTGTGAGAGTTCATGCCTTAGAAATAATTACTGGGCCTCTTCAGATATTTCACAAGAGGTAAACGGCGAAAGCCTACTCGCTCATTAGCAAGCATGTTTAGTCATTTGTAACCAATTGTAGTCGTTACAATTAGTCGTTAGACATATTGGTCATTTCGTAATCATTACTAGTCAATACAAGTCCTTTCAGTCATTAAAATTCGTTATTGCTCATTGTTAAGCATTCTTAGTCATTTGAAATCAATTGTGGTCATTACAAGCTGTCCTTGGACATGTTGGTCATATCTTAGTCATTACAAGTCATTTCAGTCATTACTAGTTATTGCTTATCATTACTAAGCAATTTAGTCATTTCTAATCAATTGTAGGCGTTACAAGTGGTCGTTAGACATATTTGCTATTTCATAGTCATTAATAGTCATTTTAATTATTAATACACCTTACTAGACATCTATAGTCATTTCTAATCAATTGCGGTCATTACAAGCCATCGTTAGACATACTGTTCATTTCGGAGTCATTAATATTCATTACTAGTCATTAGTATACTCTACCAATCTTTATTATAATGTTATCATTCACTAACTGTCGCTATTAGAATCCTCTCTCATTCTTTAATCGCTCTTCATACGACGTGATGACGCTTCGGCGTACGCTGCAAGGGTCAGGTCTGCTGACACAAACTTCACCACGAGCCTAGAGAGGCGAAACCGCCCTCAACTGATGAAGAATGCCTGATGCCGAGCGCAAGGTCGCATCGGCAAAGTGGGGTTGGCCTTTGTGCGCGCATTCTCGCCTCATTCCCCACGGTGCGCTCGACACCCTGATGTCTGCGGGAGCTGTCCAGCGCCACCTACCTTCAGGGAGCGAGACGGCAGCTCACCAGGTCTGGCCATCTTGAATTGATACGCACATTACATACAATGCGCGCTCACGAACACGTCTGCTAAGAATTACGTCGCTACGCGGCGCAGAAGGAGCTGGAATTTCAAACTAAACGCTGAGTGCCCTTCTCCTCACGGTTTCCACGCATCAAGAGGAGGGGGGGAGGCAAAATGGGGGGAGTGAAGTATATGCCGCTCACCAGGTCTGGCCATCTTGAGTTGATACGCACATTACATACAATGCGCGCTCACGAACACGTCTGCTAAGAATTACGTCGCTACGCGGCGCAGAAGGAGCTGGAATTTCAAACTAAACGCTGAGTGCCCTTCTCCTCACGGTTTCCACGCATCAAGAGGAGGGGGGGGGGCACATCTGTATGCTTTGACATCGCTCACAGTGACACTTCAAGAAATATTCTAGGCAACAACTGTCTGCGTGTTTTTGTTTTACTTCGCACCGGAGCAAAAGAGAGTGTGGTTCCGTTTCGTCTGCTCGTTCTCTCGTCGTGCAGTTGCGCGTGCTGTGAGCGAAACTATGTCAATTTCTACCTTGTTCCAGCGCACGAGCATGCTCTGTGATGCGCTTGCGTCTGCCCCAGTGTTCGTGTAGCACTGACTTGTATCGCTAGTCAGGCGTTCTCGTGCACAGCGCACGAAATCGTGTGATGCGCGAGACGAGAGAAATGCAACTGCTCGCACGTACGATATCAAAAAAAAAGGAAATTAAAGAAAGCGAGGCACAGGGCGTATGTGCCACGCGACACTCCAGGTTCGGTGTGGGAGAATGCAGGTAAGGAATTTCGTCGTGGAGGCTTGACCGGTAAGTGGTGAGAGAGTATTTGTTGGCAGTGACGCTCGCCTTCTGAAATCATGGGTTCACCGCTAGGGGGCCACGGAGTGCGGACGCGCGTCGTACCGGCTCCGCAAATTTTCTATGGTTTTCGGCAAATTCTCTACAGCTATCCTGTTCACGGTATTCCCAGGTGCTTGCGAAACTTCTACGGACTCTCTCGATACCAGATTTCGGCAGGTGAGCCCGTTTTCCGGCCACTGTTTTTCCGATTTTCCGCGTCGCCACGTCGGCACGACAGCCTGGCCGGTAGACAAGGCACGGAAGCCCTAAGCGTCAGCGGAGCCCCAATCCGCTGCGCCGGCTCTCGAGATGGAAGTCGTGCAAGTCGAAGGCGAAGAAATGTCGCCGACATAGCTCGAAAAACAATAGGGATGGTGCGAGATCATGCGTAACAGTAACACCAAGAAGGCGGCGGGAGACGACGACCCAGCGACGAACCAGCAAGCCACGACAGCGTCCTCCAAGGAGGCGACGTAAAATGCACTTCGTTCGTAGCAAATGATTGCGTAAACGGCTTTCGCTTAGTCTCACGCCGCTTCGACGACAGAGTATTCTGAATAAGATTGTGGTGTTTTCGAGATTGCTTCTTGTTTCGAACGAGTAGAAGCCTAACGTAAAAAAATGGATGGATGGATGTTATGAACGTCCCCTTTGGAACGGGGAAACATTCGAGACGTCATTGCCACCTATCGCTACAGTTGGGAAATAGCCACAACGACGGCATGTGGCCTCTGAAATCCGAAGATCTCGCCGGCCAACCAAAACTGTAAAAACTGCGCTGCTTAGCGTACGCTCCACTATAGCGTACGCTGTAGGTTGCGTACGCTAAACTAAAGGTAGAGAGTTTTAGAATAGGGGCCCCAAAACGTTCGGCGTCCCTACTAAATAGCGTCGAAGCCACTGCACGAGACGCAAACTGCGTTTGGGTTTTGCGTTGGGAATACTATTTCACCGATTCAGCGCGAACCCAAATAGCGGCCCCAAAAGCTTTGCGTCAGTAAACGTGGCGGCACCCATCGAAGCGACGGCTCTAACCTAGCACCAAACTGGGTTCGATTCATGGTAACGCGTGAAGTTCGCAAGCTAGAAGAAGTCACTGCGGTTATCGCTTTCTCACAACTAGCGTGTGTTTTAAAGATTGATTCATTAGACGCCGCTGATTCCGAATTCGATTGTGGATGTTATGGCTCGTAGGCCTAACACGGCTAAGCTTGTCTTTAGAAGGCACGTAAAGTTGGTTTGTTCAAAACTAAGCGCAAGTTATTGTTTGCTGTTTGCAGAGTAACCTCTAAATTGTAATTAAACGCGAATACACGCAAGTCAAAATTACTATTCCCACCATAAAATGGTATACATTATTTAATTATTCCTAACAGCTTTTCTTTGACGCCGTAGTGGTGCTGTCAGCGCAAGACGCTATCCGCAAACGCAAAGACCTAAGGCTCGTTCACACCGAAGGCGGAGCGGAGAAGCGGATCCGGCCAAGCGGCCGCGGATTTTCCGCTTTGCGGAAAATCCGATTTTTTCCGAGCGGACAAGTTGGCCGCTTAGGCCGCAGCCAATCAGAACCGGACACTGCGGAAGTGCTGGTTAACGAATGTAAACGAACGTCTTTCTCTGGGCTTTTCGTTTCTGTTCTTGGAAAGCGTCAAAACGGCAAGTTGGTCCAGTTGGTTGGGATTCATAGTAAGGTTTGTTACAGCGCAACACAAGACAAGGACAATAGAAGGTATAAAACGACGACACGGCGCCGTGTCGTCGCTTTATACCTTCTTTTGTGCTTGTCTTGTGTTGCGCTGTAACAAATCTTGAAAAGCGACTAGACAAGTGGCGAGTAAAATGCCAAAGATCTCGTCTTCTTCGTCTTAGCTCATCATTTTGCAGAAGTAGATAGCGGACGGGAGCGCGCCAACTCACGAAGAAAAAAATAACGAAAGTGCGTGTACAAACCCAAAGTGCCGCGAGATGGCGGCACGTCCCTGAAATTGCTGAAGAGATTCTGAGATGCCCCGCCTTCCCTGCGACGCGGGCCGCTAGGCAAGCCGTCCGGTGTGAACAGGCGCGCGCGCTCACCGCCTCGCCGTGTTGAAAATCCGCTTGGCCGCTTAGACGCTCCGCTTTCGGTGTGAATGTGCCATTAGAGAGATTTAGTATAGGGGACGCAAGCGGCTTGCGTACGCAAGAACTAGGGGCGACGGTACTGCGCATGCGCAGACCGCTACGTCTTCTTGAGTCCTTGGGTTGTTCGGCCAGCCGAAAACATCGCTGCCCCTAAGTGGTCACGTTACCCACGTGACTCTCGTGGTGTAGATCTAATAAATCTAATAAATATTTCGCCAAGTGTCGACAGACGTCGTTTTTATATATATTAGAGAGGTTTAGCGTGTCCGGTATACGGATAAACGTAGTTTGGGCGGAGCTATAAAGGGCAGCGTCCTGCATGGTGCATCCACCTGGCGGCGCATAGCTCAAACAGACAAAAGCAGCTAATATTGCTGTAACCAATTCTATTCTACTTCGCTGCTGGTGTAAATTTTCGGCACTGGAGTAATTGTGTTGCTGCCAAAAATTTATACCTGCAGCAAAGTAAAATATAGTTGGTTACTCCAAAATTAGCTGTTTTTGTCTGTTTGAGCTTTGCGCCACCAGGTGGCTGCAGCAGGCTTCCGCTCAAAGCTCCGCCCCAACGCCCCAGCCAGCATTTACCCGAATACCGGACATTCTAAACCTCTCTATTAACTGCTTTTAATAACAAGAGTTTTATGTGCTTTACTTCATATGCTTGATTTCACGTTTTAAGAAATGATAACGCAGCAAAGATGAGACGTTGATGGCGCTGCGAGCACATGCGACCTCACTGCGGCTTGCGTTTGGGGCCGCTAACCTATAACGTGTTTCTGCTTGCGTACGGAAACGCACCCAAGCGCTAGGGGTCCCAACGCCTTGCGTCCCCTAAACTAAAACTCTCTATTCTAAATCTCTTCACTCCTGCGTGCCCCAACGAAAACACCCGCAAAGCTCTTTGGGGCCCCTATTCTAAAACTCTCTAGTGTCTATCTTTCAGATTTAGCGTTAGCGTCTTTGCGTGGTTTGCGTGAATCATGGCGGCAGTCCCGGCTGCCCACTTCGAATTGACCTTATCGTTGCTTTTGTAAAATGCATGTCGTTCGTATCAAATGGGTGTGTAAACGGCTTTCGCTTAGTCTGAGGCCGTTTCGACGACAGAGTATCATGGATAACCTTGTGGTGTTTTCGAGATCGCTTCTTGTTTCGAACGAGTCGAAGCCCAACGACATCAAACGATGGGGTAGGTGCCTGCCAACGACTTCAACGTTGAGCACTACGCTTCGTACTTGTCCGTTCAGGCACCCTTGCTCACCATTATACCGGTGTCGCAGACTCAGGTCCACACTATTCGCGCGGCCGTTGAGCATATCAACACTTCCTCCACGATGTGATTCGCCATGTTAGGCAACGACAGTGCTAACATAATCGCTGCCTACAAACACGCCTCTGTGTGCACCACGTGGACAAGTGGTGCAGGCAAGGTAACATTTTGCATCACATCACGACTGACGAATGCCGTCAGCATCACTGCAAAATACCATCAATGAACGGAAACAGCCCACAAAGCTTCGCCTATATCGATTCCCAAAGGGCACCGAATCTGCACTTTTTTTAGTGCACACATTCAAGTCTTAGCAGCAACAAGCCGTGATCCCATGCATGCTTAATGACTATTATAGCTGCTCTTTGGACTAATACTGCTGTTGACATATTCCATAGAAAATGTTCACATACTGTGCCTTAAATGCGCCGGTGTATTTGTTCGTCGCACGCTGTATTTTCAGTAACCATTCAGTACTACGGCACTTAAGCGTAAAATCTAGGCACGAAAGCGTTAAGTCACGGATCGACATGTAGTCGCAACAGAATAAAACGGCAAAAAGGAAGTGAAAAGAGAAAGCGCTGCTGGCAATGCCGCGCGGTTGCGGCTCCTACGCTTACTGATGTGGCTTTCCCGGATAACTTTACAGCCAAAGATGGCCGACCTTTCGAGTCGCCAACTCTTTCGAGGCCGCTATGCCACCGTTATTGCAATGTCACGAATAAATTGCTTCCGCCATCGCCTACCCTGCGCGCTAGAAGTAGCTCATAAAAGTGCCATTTATCAGGATCGCCATTTATCAGCAATCAGAAGGCCGCGACCAAGCCGATTAGAGAAACCACAAAGAGGTAGTTTCCGGAGACTCCTGCACTGGTGTACAGGCGTCGCCGGAAACTACACGGGCCTGCAGACGCTGCATTACACTTATCATTTGCCGCGATATCGAGTTGTGCTACCGTATGGCATGAATTATTCCACTACAGGACAGCTGCCTCGCAGAACCTGGCGTGATTTCTGCATGGGTAAAGAACTTTAAGAAGCAGCTCACCCCCCCCCCCCCCCCCCCAATGAGACGCAAATTACCACCATAAACGCTGCTGAACGAATACCCGTAGCTAAACGATGTGCCGTCAGCGAATTGTTACTAATGTGCGCGCTTTGATAGCGGTGTCCATATTTTAGCAGTAGTAAATTAATATCAGACGATAGGTGAGACAAAATTTCTAAATCTTTTGATTTCTTGTGGCTTCCTCACAAGTAGCAGTTTATTCAAGAAAAGTTACCCCCAAGTGACGGCACCATAGCTCAATGCCCAATCCACTGCGCTTGGTCTTCACATGGTTAACAGCTAATACAGGAAGAGTATACGCCTGTTTCCTAGCAGTTTTACAGCAACCTACAAACACAACTACAGCCCCACTTGACTTGACAAACAGCGTCAACGACTGCGTGAAGGCTGCGCTTTAGTTCCCATCCAGGTATATCACTTCAATTTATACTGAAATACTTCGGCGTTATTGAAGCGTTGCCCCTATTTTGGCACCTTCAAGGACAAGGGAATCACAACAAAAACACCGCTTTCAAAGGCGAACGCCGAGGTCACAGGCCGGAGACTTTGGCACTGGTGGTAGTGACGTTGTCAAAATAGTCTTAACGCTATGTTACAGGCACCCCATAGACACCAAACCACTGAGGACGAAAAACGACCACCTTGCCGTTACAGACTCTGTTTTCAGTCGCCATCGCTGACACGTCATGTCTACAGTCATTTCCGGTTTAAGCACACTACATCAAGCTTACAGCATTCCGATTTCGTCGTACTCGGTTAAAGAACAACGAAATTCGTCCCACTGTGGAATGCTTCGTTGAATCTCTGCCAGCGCAACTACAAATGGAAAGGCTTTGTAGGCGAGCTATAATTGAGGGTAGGGCTAACCAATTCCATTTACCACTAGCTTCATCATCTTCAACTATTCTTGCGCGCTTGTTGAGCTAGAGGTCAAAAAGGTTCTTATAGATAATTTGGACCTAAAATTTGTGGTCGTAAGAACATAACCCGTCAATAAAACAAGAGTTCTTGACTCACCTTCCGAGTGCCGGACGCTGAGAACTGTGGTCACGTACGGCTGCAAGTGGCTTCGTTCCTAGTGGGCGATGCGGAGCTCAAAAATATCCACGTGCTTCACTTCACTCAAGCAAGAGCGACCTGACAGTGGTGAGCCTGCTTTTGGCAGCCAGCATATATCTGCTCCGACCGTGAACGTGGGCGAGGGAGGGACCATTTTGCTTGCAAGAAGAGGTCCGCATTTCACACGAATTCTGATGTAGACAAGTTGCCCACTCCTAAAGAAGGCGCGTGAAGGAGAATAAGGGAGAGCCGAGAAGATCGGTTCACCCTCCCACCTCATCGAATGTGCTCAATACCCTCTGCAAATTCCTGGGCGTCGCCACATGAGGCTCTTGACAGCTGTAACTATCCGTGACCCTTTCAAAACCACTGCAGAAATTCCAGCGCTTACATTTCTACGAACGTGCAAGTGCAGAGAGAAACAAGACGGAATGGTGGAGACGATGCGGGGAGAAAGCAGGAAATGGGCAGCCCCGACGCGTTCTGCGAAACGGGAGAATAACAGCCTTGCCACTCTTCGTTTGCAGTTCCAAAGAAGAGGGCGGGGGTGCTGATATAGAAAAGGCGACGTGAGAAAGCACGACAAAGCGGGTAAGGGGGAAACGGGATAAATTTTAGTTGAAGGTATGGTAGAGAGCATTTCTGGGATTTCTAAAAAAAAAAAAACATCCAGTAAATCTGTACAATGGACAACTCATGTGCGTGGCGTGCAGAAGCAGAGCCGCATTAAATGAAGGGCACCGCAGGGTCTATACAGCACCATGAAAGCGTCGCACATTAAATCAACACTTATGTCCCCGCAGTAGCTTTGCGGCTCGAGGTGGCGGATTGGATCCCGACCGCGGAAGCCGCATTTTTACAGGGCGAAATAAATAAGCGCTCATGCACTGAGATTGAGGGACCCATTATGAAAACCTAATGGTGTCCAAATTAATCCGATTGTGGTTGTGACACGTACAGCCCCATAATTGAATTAAAGTTTAATACTTCTGTCAATATGAGATCTGTCTTGTGAGGCGATGAAAATGCTCAACCTTCGCAGAGGTTATGAAATATGGCGGACAACAACGCCTGAAGCAAACGCCTCTCCCTATTGTTCTTTGTACTACGCAGACAAACAGCAGTGGTGAACGGAAGGTAATGCTTAACATAACTCACCACTCCCCTGTTGGACTAAAGGTAAAAACTATTAAGCCTTAGCCTTCAACATCACCGCTGATTAGCGTCAATGAAAGCAAAGAGCTCAGAAAGCTTCGCTTACGTCGATTCCCACAGTGCATGGGATATGCACATTTTTTTCCCCCTTGTCGTTGCCTCGTGTCCTATAGAACCACTCATAGCCTTCAAAAGCAAGGAAAGGGTATGAAGTCGGGCTGAATTGCCATCACGCGGGCATCGGGAGATCCCCTCCATTCCCACTTCCACCAACTCGACCCTGCTTGTGGCCTGAATGTACGACATGGAATGTGCTTTTCGATTACTGATATAATGCCCCAAAGATCGAGGCTATAACAAACTCAAGCGGAAAGATTGCGTTGCTAGGGAGAATAAACACGGTGAAAAGAAAATTATTGAAATTAAGCTATAATCAACTTCTATTATTTTCTGCCATTTGTGCAATGATTCCAGAATGTCTCGCTCCTTCCAAATCAAGGAGACGACAGATCGAGGAGGAAACAGTGGTACAATAATTACAACCAGAGATAATGAGCCCCAGAAAGGCTGGCCAATGTTTGGATATGGCGGCCTAACTTCGTCGAAGGCGGCCTTGTCATCCTAGGCAGGTTAGACTTAACAGCTCATTAAGGTGAGGACACGTGCGACTGCTGTAGGCAGCGGGTGGCTGTACATGAAGAGACATGAAAGAAAATGAGTGCTGTCGCTTGAAGGATGAGGCGACAAGAGCGGGTAGGTGGGAAAGCAGCGGGAAGTAAAAAAAAAATGGGCATAGGAGGGTGTTAGGGGAGCGATATAGGTCAGGCAGCCTTTAGAGAGCCGAACAGAAGCCCAGGCGGCGAGTTTTATTTGCGCCGGCTAGCACAACGCCTGATATTAACGGCGTGCTCTTTCAAGGTGCAT
Source organism: Dermacentor variabilis (assembly GCF_050947875.1). Taxonomy (NCBI): domain Eukaryota; kingdom Metazoa; phylum Arthropoda; class Arachnida; order Ixodida; family Ixodidae; genus Dermacentor; species Dermacentor variabilis. Next base: position 14,048,810 of record NC_134575.1, on the reverse strand, counting down.
TAGCCGCAGAATTTCGCCGTAGGCGTCGTCCTGTGGCGCCACCCTGTGCGTTGAAAGCTCCGAAAAAGGTGTTTGTACGTAATGGGACATTATAATGTGTTCCTGTGGCACTGTGTATCAATCGGATCGATTCCTTTGCAGGGATAAATTCTAACTATACATCTACAACTTACTCGCCGCCTCTCGCCGTTCTGCTTGCGCAGTGGTGTCCTGTGGTAAAAATTAGGCAGATCCCATGCCCTGAAGGAATCGATGCAAGCGAAGCTGTCCGCGCTGGATGCTTTGATTGATGATAATTAGCGGTGACGTTAACGGCTAACGCTTAATTTCTTCAACGTTTAGGCTAAAACGAGAGTGGTGATTTGATGTTAAACGTTACCTTGCGTGCACCACTGCGGTTTGTCTGCGTGGTACGCAGAACACACCGTAAGAGGTGTTTGCTTGAGGCGTTTTTCTACGTGCGCCATATTTTATAACCTCGTAGAGGGTTTAGCGTTGTCATTTCCTCACATGGCACTTCGCATTGCGGCAGAACTATTCTACTGTAATTGCATTAAGGGGCTGTATGTGCCGAAACCACATTCAGATTATGAGGCAAGCCTTAGTGGCAGACTCCGGTTTAATTTTGACACCGTGGTGTTCTTTAACATGTCCCAAAATCTAAGTGCGCGTGCCTTTTCTATTTCGCCCTCACGGAAATTCGGCTGCTGCAATTGGGATCAAATCCGCGACCTCTAGCAATACCATAACCGTAAAGCTAACCCGGCGGGCACAGAAGTGTTCATTTAGCGGTCGATCGCTTCCATGGTGTCTCCTGGACTCTGCGGTGCGCTTTAATTGATGGGCCTCTGCTACTGCACGCCCTTGATAAGCTGCGCGCTTGTCATATTTGCGTGGCGTTTATTTTTCAGAAATGGCAGCAACGTACTCTACCGTACCTTGAATTTAGCTTATCCAGTTTCCTCGCAACCGCTGTCGTCTAGTAATGGGGTTTCCTTGCCTTCTCACGTCCCCTCCCCCCTCTCTTCTTTTGGAAGTGCCTCTTCTCAACCCCTTCTCCTTTTTCTTCTGCTCTTCTCTCTACAGTTGTTTCTGCGGTATCTGCGTCTCGTGTGGCCTCGCACGTTAGTACAAAGGGAAGCGGCGCAGTTTCTGCAATGCTTCTGAGGGTAGTCACGGTTAATTACAGCTGTCAAGCGACTAATGTGGCGTCCGCCAGGGAGCTGCAGAGGTCATTGTGCACATTCGACGCGGTAGGGTGAAAACGAGTTTCTCTTGTTGCCTTTGCTCCCTTACTCGCGTTTGTCATCTATACGCCTCGTGCACCGCCTCTAGAGGCGCCACTGAAAGCCACCTAGCGGACGCTTCCAACAGTACGCGCGGGAGCAGTACCAGACGACAACCCTTTGCAGCAAGGATGGCTGAAGTTCGCGGCTGCGGTTTCTCCTTTGTTCGGGCGAACTACCTATATTCTAAACGCAATTCCAAAAACGCGAACAAAATCTAAGATGCCCTCGGGTGAAAAGAATAAAGCTGTTAAAGATGCACTCCCTTGGTATCAATCCGATAAGACACAGCGTGATTTATACCCTTTACAAACAAGCCAGGGTGAAAACTTCGCAGCTCAATAGAATCAACAAGAGCTATGCATGAAGCAACTAGCAGCAGTTAAACATGTGCGAAGCCACGCATAAAATAGATGTAAAAACATGAAGTGCGCGACAGCTGGTGCGAGAATTTACCCGGCCACATAAAACTAACGAGCTATGGAAAGAAGAATGATAGGTGTAACTTTAAGGGACAAGAAAAGAGCAGATTGGGTGAGGGAACAAACGCGACTTAATGACATCTTAGTTGAAATCAAGAAAAAGAAATGGGCATGGGCAGGACATGTAATGAGGAGGGAAGATAACCGATGGTCATTAAGGGTTACGGACTGGATCCCAAGGGAAGCGTAGCAGGGGGTGGCAGAAAGTTAGGTGGGCGGATGAGATCAAGAAGTTTGCAGGCATGGCATGGCCACAATTAGTACATGACCGGGGTTGTTGGAGAAGTATGGGAGAGGCGTTTGCCCTGCAGCGGGCGTAACCAGGCTGGTGATGATGATGATGATAAAACTAACAATTTCAGTTCTTGCAAACTTCTGTAGCTTTAACATACAATACAATGCGCTCGTGCAGTCGTGCTACCTAGCTTGTGCAACGCCGTAAGGAAGCGGAAAACAATATAAGCGGCAAACGGCACTCCGAACTGTAGCGAACTGCCTTTAAACCTCATGCTGCACTGCAGACGAACTTCGTTGCTCACGCATCTAACTATGATCGAGTGGAAAAGAACACCGACGAGACAAAGGAAACGATGAGAACAAGAAATCTGCCTTCGAAGCGACGATCAATTTTTGCTACCGTTGCTCGCACTGATGAGGCTTTGCCGGGAATGATTAGAACCGTACCGCCGGCACGTTATCACCGGTATTTGAGCCCCCCACCCTTCAAGAATTCTTCGATATTCGCTGAAGCTTTGGCCACCCCACACGTGCGAATGATTTTGCCTATCTTGCTGTGAAATCGTGAATAAGACGGAGAAGCACGATCAACGACACAACAAACTATGGCGCGCGCAAGGCTCCTCTCCCGCGTGTTCTGGGCAAGGCCGCCACCAGTGGCGCCTCCGTCGGCGTGCACGGCGCGTATATAGATGACAAACGCGAGTAAGGGACCAAAGGCAACACGAGAAACTCGTTTTCACCCTACCGCGTCGAATGTGCACAATGACCTCTGCAGCTCCCTGGCGGTCGCCACATTAGTCGCTTGACAGCTGTAATACAGCTGACAGCTGACTACGCACAACGACACGTATCGACCTCTCGATGGCTGTGCATGTACACATGTACAGCCATCCGCTGCCTACAGCAGTCGCACGCGTCCTCACCTTAATGAGCTGTTAAGTCTAACCTGCCTAGGATGACAAGGCCGCCTTCGACGAAGTTAGGCCCTCCTATCCAAACCTTGGCCAGCCTTTCTGGGGCTCATTATCCCTGGTTGTAATTATTGTACCACTGTTTCCTGCTCCATCTGTCGTCTCCTTGATTTGGAAGGAGCGAGACATTCTGGAATCATTGCACAAATGGGAGAAAATAATAGAAGTTGATTATAGCTTAATTTCAATAACTTTCTTTTCACCGTGTTTATTCTCCCTCGCAAGGCAATCTTTTTCCGCTTGAGTTTGTTATAGCCTTGATCTTTGGGCATTATATGAGTAATCGGAAAGCACATTCCAGGTCGTTGCTCATTCAGGCCACAAGCAGGGTCGAGTTGGGTGGAGTGGGAGGGGAGGAAATCTTGCGATGCCTATGTGATGGCCATCCACCCCGACTTCATACCCTGTCCTTTCTTTTGGAGGTTATGAGTGCTTCTGCAGGACAAGAGGCAACCACAAGAAAAAAAAAAGTGCGAAGCCCACGCACTGTGAGAATCGACGTAAGCGAAGCTTTCTGAGCTCTTTGCTTTGATGGACGACAATTAGCTGTGATGTTGACGGCTAAAGCTTAATTGCTTCAACGTTTATTTTAGCACGAGAGCGGTGAGTTGATGTTAAACGTTGACTTGGTTTCACCACTCTTGTTTGTCGGCGCAGTACACAGAACATACAGAAAGAGGTGTTTGCTTGAGGCGTTGTTGTGCGCCATATTTCATAACCTCTGAGAAGGTTGGGCATTGTCATCGCCTCACATGGCCCATCTAATAGTGGCAGAAGTGTTAAACTTTAATTGAATTATGGGGCTGTACGTGTCGTAACCACAATCGGATTATTAGGCACGCTGTAACGGTGGACTCTGGATTAATTTGGACACCATTATGTTCTCTTAATGTGGCCCTAAATCTCATTGCATGGGAGTTTGTTTACTTCGCCCCGTAGAAATGCGCCTGCCGCGGTCGGGTTTAAATGCGCGAGCTCGAGCCGCAGAGCTACAGCAGCGACGTAAGTGTTGATTTAATCAGCGACGCTTTCACAGTGTTGCATAGACCCTGCGGTGCGCTTTATCTAATGCGGCTCTTCTTGTGCACGCCGCGCACATAAGTTGTCCGTTTTACATATTTAGACGGTATTTTTTTTATTTTAGAAATCACAGAAATGCACTGTACCAAACCTTGAACTAAAATTTTTTTCCATTTCCCCCTTAGCCGCGATCGTGCTTTCTCATGGCACCATCTCTATATCAGCACCCCCCCCCCCCCCCCCCGCCCTCTTGTTTGGAACTGCGAGCGAAGAGTGGCAAGGATATTATTCTCCCGTTTCGCGGAATGCGCCGGGGCTGCCCCATTTCCTCCTTCCTCTCTCCCATTGTCTCCACCATTCTGTCTAGTTTCCCTCTGTACTTGCACGTTCGTAGAAATGCAAGCGCTGGAATTTTTGCAGTGGTTCTGAGGGGGTCACGGATAGTTACAGCTGTCAAGACGCTCATGTGGCGGCGTCCAGGAATTTGCAGAGGGTATTGAGCACATTCGACGCGGTGGGAAGGTGAACTGAGCTTCTCGGCTCTCCTTTGTTCTCTGTCACGCGCCTTCTTTAGGAGAGGGCAACTTCGCTATCTCGGAATTCGTGTGAAATGCGTCCACAGATACTCTCTTTTTGGAAGGAAATTTGTCGCTCCCTCCCCACGTTCAAGGTCGGAGCCGACCATGCTGGCTGCGGGAGTCCAAAGGAAAGCTGACCGGGGTCATTTAGTTCTTGCTTGCCTGAGGTGAAAGACGTGGACGTTGTCGAGCTCCGCATCGCCTACAAGAACGACGCCACGTGCAGCCATACGTGACCAGAATTCTGAGCGTCCGGCACTCGTAAGGCAAGTCAAGAACTCACGTTTTATTGACTGGTTATCTTCTTACGGCCAGAAATTATAGGTCCAAATTATCTATAAAAACGTATGTGGCCTCTCGCGCAGTAAGCGCGCCAGATTGGTTGAAGATGGTGAAGCAAGTGGTCAATGCAACTGGTTAACCTTATTCTCAATTATAGGTCGTGTACACAGCCTTTGCTTTATTAGTTGCGGTGACAGAGATTCAACGTTTATGAACCGAAACGTTCGAAAGTGGGACGAAGTTCGTTGTTCTTAAACCCAGTACGACGAAATTGTAATGCTGTAAGCTCGATGTGGTGGGCTTAAACCGGAATTGACTGTAGGCACGCCGTTTCGGCGATGGCGACTGAAAACAGAGTCCGTAAGCGAAGCGGTCGCTTTTTGTCCTGAGTGGTTGGTGAGTGGTGTGGCGTTAACACTATTTTGACAACGTCATTTCTACCAGTGCCAGGGTCTTTGGCCTCGGCGCACGTCTTTGAAAGCGGTGTTCTTGACGTGATCCTTTTGTCCTTGAATGTGCCAAGAGAGAGGCAAAGCTTTAATAACACTGAAATATGTCAGCATAACTTGAAGTGATATAGCTGGATGGGAACTAATACACAGCCTTCACACAATTGTTTTTGCTGTTTATCAAGACAAGTGGGGCTGTAGTTGTGGTTTGTAGGTTACAGTAAATCTGCTAGGAAACGGGCATATGCTCTTCCTCTGTTAGCTCTCAAAGATGTGAAGACTAAGCTCAGTGGATTGGGCACTGAGCTATGACGCCGTCCGTTGGGGGTTGGGGATAACTTTTCTTGAAAAAACTGCTACTTATGAGAAAACCAGGAGACATCAAAAGATTTAGAAATTTTGACGCTCACCTTTCGCCTGATATTAATTTACTGCTGCAAAAGATGGCTACCGTTGTCAAGGTGCGTACGCTCTTTAGTGTAACAACTCACTGACGGCACATCCTACGTGACTGCGGGAATTCGTTCAGCAGCGTTTATGTCAGTAATTTGCACGTGATGGGAGCTGCCTGTGAAAGTTCTTTACCCATGCAGATATCATCCAAGGTTCTGCAAGGCAGCTTTGCTGTAGTAGAACAGTTCATGCCTTACGGTGCCGCAACCCGATCTCTCGACAAATGATAGGTGCAACGCAGTGTCTTCAGGCCCGCGTAGTTTCCGGAGACCCTGCATTCCAGCGCAGGAGTCTCCGGAAACTACCGCTTTGTGGCTTTTGTATCAGCTAGGTCGCGCCCTTCTGATTCCTGATAAATGGCGATGCTGTGAACTAGCGCATTTACGACCTGCTTCTTGCGCGCAGCTAAGGCGATGGCGGAACCAATTTGTTCGTGACATTGCAACAGCGGTGGCATTGCCGCCTTTGTGCATGGATTTTCACTCTACACGTTAGAGGCCTCGAAACCATGCAACTCGAAAGGTCGGCCATTTTGGGCTGCTAAGGTATGCGGGAAAGCCACTCTCGAAGCGTAGGAGCCGCAACCGCGCGGCATTGCCAGCAATGCTTTCTGTTTTCATTTTCTTTTTTGTTGTTTTCATATGTTGCGAGTACAAGTCGATCCGTGACTTAAAGTTTTCGAGCCTAGATTTTACGCTTAGGTGCCGTATTACTGAATGGTTACTGAAAATACAGCGTGCTGCGAACGAATACGCCGGGGCTTGCTGCATATCCTTCTTCAATGTAATATTCCAACAGCAGTACTAGTCGAAAGAGAAGCTAAAATTCTTATTAAGCACGCGTGGGATCACGGCTTGTGACAGCTCAGACTTGAATGTGCCCCCCCCCCCCCGCCAAAAAAAAAATAAAAAGTGCAGATCCGTGGCCCTTTGGGAACCGACATAAACGAAGCTTTTTGCGCTGTTTCGTTCATTGATGGTATTTGGCAAGGATGCTGACGGCATTCGACAGTCGTGATGTGACGTAAAATGTCACCTTGCCTTCACCACTTTTGTCTGTCCACGTGGCGCACACCGAGGCGTGTTTGCTCGAGACGTCGATACGCGCCGTTGTGCGTAGCCAGCGAGAGTGTTAGCACAGTCATTGGCTCACACGGCGAATCACATCATGGTGGAAGTGTTGATATGCTAAACGACCACGCGAATAGTGTCGACCTGACGCTGCGACGCCGGTAGAATGGTGAGCAAGGGCGCGTGAACGGATAAGTACGAAGCGTAGTGCTGAACGTTGATAATTTGAAATCCATTTGCAAAAACGGGGATCTGCACCGACAGTTCTGGAAGTAGGCAATGGTGCTTCGAAGCTCGCTAGGCGAACATCGACGACCCCTTGCATGAATCTTGGCAGCCCACGGTTTTCCTCAAATCCCCGGCTTGCACCCACCCCATCGCACTTACACTGGTGCCGTCACGACCAGGGATTGCTGCCACATGTGCATGCTAAGTGAACCCGAGCTCAAGGAAGCGTTTGATTTCTTTTTGCGTTGTCGAGGGGCTAATGTTGTGCAACGTTGACGTCCCCGTACTTGAATCGCACGACGCGCGCGTCCTCAACGCCGTCAACCATTGCCCACCTGGCTTCGCAATCTCGTGTTAAGGGAAACATTGTCGGTACAACTGATAGATGGGCTGCCATTTCGTTCCTGCAAATTGGGTGTTCGCTTTGTCTTCCCCAGCATAAACTAACGCGGGTTAAAAAGCGGGGCTCTTCAAAAGCGCTTTCACTTCTGCGTTCATTGCCTCCGTGGCTTTCGTTTCATGGCCGCACAATGTTGTCTGCAAAATTTGCAGCTTCGTCGCCAGTGCCACTTTGCCGGCGCACCATAAACACACCCATAGAATGTGCCAGACTGCACTCCAGAATAAGCGCACCTACCGCTGCTTCCGCGGCGGATTTAGGCGCTCGCTGCAGAAGAGAAATATTGTAGAAAGGGGGTTGGAAGCGCGGTTCTATCTATGTTTCATTTGTACGTATGTGGGTGTGTACGTCGGTTTTTTTGTCTGGATGTCGGCCGGTGACACGGACGCGAAGCAGCTGGCGTCATATTGTGGCACGCTGCACCAACTTGCGATGCTCTCCGTCGGTGCACGGTAATGGCGGCAGATACCAGTGCATATTCTTTTCGCCTCGTCTCGGACGGACAGAAAAAACTTTATTGGGAAATGCACCTGCGAAGCTGCCAGCCCGCGCTCAGGTTGAGGGGAACTTAGCAATGCCAATTTCACGATTATTCTGCATGAAAAATATCGCCGAAAAGGAAGAATTTCGATCGTTATATCCGATATGCGGTGAATAACATATAGTCTTATATGTTCTCTTTTTTTCCTCATAGCCCTAATGAATGAGTTAATACTCTGAAGTCGACTCACCGTTACAACCGATGTATCGTTATATGTGGTATCGTTATACGCTCATTGCACTGCATCACTCGGTATATCGCGTTTGTTTTTGCCATATGGCCCCTCCATACGATATGAACAGCTCATTCACACTATTTTTGTATTTTCCTGTTTGTGCATGCGACAAATATCCATTATTCAGCTGTGCTGCGTTTCCATTCCGCAGTAGTGTGAAAAGTTTTCGGTTATTATAAATTGCGGCATTTGAGCGGCAGACCCTGACGAACGCATTAGTGGAGGTCAGCTGATTATTTTGACTACCTGGAGCTGTTAAGTGCGAACCCAGAGCACGGTACGCGAGCTTCTTTGCATTCCCTGGGGCAGGATGGAAGCTATGAGCTTCACCATTGCAGCGGGGTGGTGGGTGGCGCCACCGAGCTGCTTCTTTTTTTTTATTCAGCCAAATGCATTGCCTATCTTTGTTGTTTTTATCAGACGAAAATTCCAAGCATCAAGCGTTCCAAACCATTATTGCGAACTTTTGATTTCGCCCGCTTCCATCGTTTGCAGTTCCGCTGCTTACGTGCCACATAAACTTCAATCCCCTTTTACTCCTCTTTACTGAGCACATTGTCTTTCGCTTCTATCCCCGAATCCAAAGGCTCCACGGAGGCCATCGGAGCCTAAATCGACAGCTGGATAGATGTATTCACGTTCTAGTAAAGCATGTTCCGCCGTTTCCCTTCAAGCGCAGCAAGAACATGCTTCTTCTGCCTTGGTGTACCTCGCTTTATCCTTACGTGTTCTAAGGCAGCACGATCTTCCATCGACAAGAGCTTCCCTTTGAGTTTTCATGAAATATTTCTTTCCTAATTTCTTTTTTTTTTACCTTTTAGGTAGTTATTCGCCGGTGGTTTCTTTTTCATTGCCCCAGACATTCTTAGTTGCCATGTTGCGTGCTCTACCCCTTAGATGTTTGCTGGTAATCTACCTGGTTCTTTCTCCTTCAGTGTGAGTCAATAGTTTTCCTGTACATAATCTTGAACAGTCTCGCATAATACCGAACACATTTTTAAAAAATGTCGTGTCTCCGACCGTCCAACGAGCCGACCGAATGGTTTTTGGCGCTCGTCGCCGTGTCTAAGCATGCGGACATAGCCTATGCAATGCTTGTCATCAATATTTGCAGTGTGTGCACATACGCAGGACCCACGAACGAAGCGCAGCCGGTAGCATAGCTGGAAACGAAGTCACGTGATAAAACCGAAATTGCCTCATGCCAGATTACCTCGTGCAGCATTGGTGCGAAATTATTCCCGATTCCTTTGTCCAAGTGCAGTTATGCTTGTAACTCACTACTTGGGTTGGATGAGCTGCGAGATAAACTTCGAAAGGACAGTATTCGCATCATCTAGTATACAGATACAGTACACGACACAACTTGGCGTTGCGTTCTGTCAGGACGCCCATATGATGCACCTGCTTCTGTAACACTTGCACGCATATCGTCCCAGCAATTATGAAATTACACATCAATAATCATCCTTTCATGTGCACCCATTGCCTAAACAACTTACTTGTCAGATTCATAAAGAAATGGAGCAGCGAGCACGTGTAGGATGGAATGCAACCCAAAGAATGATGCTGCTTCCGTGTCACTGTATTCTCTACAGATAAAAGCAGGAGTAAAGGAAGGCATTATGAGCGAACTCATAAATGTCACTCAATTGCACTTTGAATATGCGTATGTGTGTACATAAAGAAATGTTTATTATACGGGTTTGTTTCAACTCATGTCATCTGTCAATTACTGATGTCCGCTTATGTGGTTCTTCACCAAGGTATGCTGCAGTTGTGAAACCATATCGAGAGACAGCAGCTATAAATTTAAAGGTTGCAGGCGTACTGTGGAGATAAGTTTTCCAGAAATGAAATTCTAGTAGGAGTGTGCGAAATAAGAATAACGTATACAATAATGTCCTATTCAATTCGATTTCTCTTTGGCAGTGTTCGATCCGGTGTGAAAAGTTTGTATACAAGATAGACATCCTACAATACACGTGGATAGTGTGTTTCATTGCAATAGAAATCACTCACACTGCCGGCGCACATTCCGTGCACACCGCTACAGAGCCCGCTCATACCGCGCGCGTGGCATTGGAGATCATGTCATTTGAGTCTAAGAGCCGCGTTGTATAGTGTCATGGTAAAAAGAAGCGATACAGCACAAAGCAGTCGCTTTAGCAAGTGTGACCCCACTCGTTGCTGTAAGCACTCATTGAGCAGGCGCTGTTGTCCCGATGGCCATCGCAAACACTCGCGCATAGCCTTGGGAACAGCCCTCAAATGTTTTCCAAGTTTCGCCGACAGCCGTTCTGGTTGTTTTCACTGAGTACAATTTCTCAATCTCGCCATGACACAGGCGTCCATTGCCAAGTCCTCACACTGGCCTTTGGAACAAGCACGCATTGCACAAACAGATTATTTGCCAAAAGTACATTTTGTTTCTCAAGGTCATCAGTCTACATCGCGTAGTTCTCACGTTCTGCCTGCCTTTCTTCGCACTTTCCTTGCTTTTCTTTCTTTTTCTGTTGAAATCGTCTACTTTCGAGTGCACTGCGCTGTTGCGCATGCAATAGTTAAAAAGCTTCGCAACAACAGATGTCGGAAATCTCTCCTCTATCGGCTGTCATGCACCGCAGCATGCAGATGGCAATCGCTGCAGTAATCTTCGAGGGTACGATGTCTGCTCGAAAAAGAAAGTGGGCAGGGGGTGGGGGGGTGCGAGCATTATGCGAGTGCGATGATTACGCAGGTAAATCCGGCTACCGAAGTGACGTGTTGCAAAGCTTCGCTGGGCGTCGGAACATGTTGCATTTGGTTTGTTGCGCGTGGCTTGGAATGTTGTTGGTCACGCATGGGTCCGCACTTTTCGCTGCAGTTGGGGAAATATAAAGGGACGCGCATTATAATCGTACAACTGAACCGACGTCACGTAGAATAGAGCAAGCACCGTACTGCACCAAAGACATCACACCTAACTGCGTGGGGAAAGCAAGTTTCCAGATGTCGTCGGACGAGCCTGGGAGCTAGGAGGACGCGAAGACAACTTCTGTGTGCGCTTCAAAACTTTTAGACAATCATGTGTGAACAAAGTGAGCACGGGGAAAGTTTTTGTAATCTTACTTTATCTGTAATTCATCTGGGCACCATGGCACAATAGCCTACCCTGCGATCTAGCTGGCATGCACTCGTGATGTACCATGCACGGCTCTTTCTTTCTTTCTTTTGTTCATTTATTTTTTCTACCAGCAGCCGCAATTAAGCGAGCTCGCCTAGGACTACGTTGAAGGCCGTTGAACACTCAAATCTAGAGAGAATCAATCCGTGTTAGGCCCGCTTTGTATTGTTTAGTGGAGCTATACTTGAGAAACCTTAGAAGTGACATGAAACAATATTTTTTTCGGCACAGATGGCGCCTACATAAAAAAAAGCCCTGCGGTATTTATTATGTATTAGAAATCTTTCGTTTCAAGGGCTGCTTAGTAAAACTCGCAGGGCAAGTAATGACCAGACGCTGTATGGCTCTAATAATGTGCAACACTGGTTGTGAATTAGCATGTACATGAAAAACAATGTTCATTTGCATGGACCTGGCCAGCAGAACAATGAGGTAAACTCACTGTTCCTCTGTAGAGTCCTGAATAAAAATAAGACCATTATCTCTTTATAGAATCGGAGACAAGGACATCTTGCTTGATTACTGAAAATTTCGGAGTTTCAACTTCAATAGTTTTGTCTCTTCTTCGGTAATGCACTACGAAATATAGACAAGAAATGTCAAGTTGAAGTAACAATAACTAATGAACTATTCATCAGAACACAAAACAACATCGCATACATGATAAGTTAACTGTCGTCAAGAAAACCACTAAATATTGTTGTTCTGCATTGAAAAGGAAAATGATATTCATTCATAAAAATTTATTCTTTTGTCCATATTACATTACAGTCTCTATTATGTTCTCACGCAATATCACTCCACAGAAAACTTCTATAACCTTAATTTCTAGGTTCCGCAAATTTCATTTTTTCACATTGAACAGTTTTACTGGGAACTCAGCACAGCGGAGAATAGAACAGCAATAACACCGTTTTTTCTTTTAAATACTGGTTTGGTTTCCCTCAGGGTACGCCTAGAAACCATTCGGTTTCTTGGCGATAATACTAGGTGTCATTGGAACGCGCAGACAGTTAGGTTTCTACTCCAATATAGTTCACATCCATCCACTGAGCGCAGAAAGCACAGTGCGCCCGCAAACAATGATTGAAATGCGAAACTCGTGCCGCCGGAGTGCTGGGACGCCACTTCACAGGGCCACATAGTAAATTTTGATTATTAGCAGCCAGAATTCGGAGTGGCGCCCTCTCGCGAGTGACGTCAAGGCAGGACGCCACTCGGTCATGCTTGCTTGGTAGCCGCCCGCCCTCGTTCTTTTCGTGCATGCTTGGGGCATTGGCGGCTCGAGCCGTACTCGAAGAAGAATGTTTCGGATTATTTCTGCGGCCATTCCGGAACCGCTGTTTCTTCTTCAAAACCGCGTGAGTCATGAAAACCTGCGACTCGCGTATCGCAAGCTTTGTAGCGCTGAAGGTGTTTACTGGTCTTACAATGCATATATGCGCCGTGTCAGTCAATAAATTTTGCTTAAAAAGAATGTCTGCAAGTTAAACACGCGAAGTTTTGTATGATGCTCTTCTAAACTCTTAACATTCTCTTAGTAGATAGCTTGGATAGCCATCGCACTTTACATGAAAGAAAAACCTTGATATTTGGTGTCAAGGTTACAAATCCGTGTTAGAAGGGCACTGCCCAGCGAAGCTTTCATAATGATTCTTCCTTATTGCTTTGGTGAGTTAGTATTGTCAAACGTGGCAACTGTATTAAGGCTTAAAAGGAAGAGTTAGGCGCGCATTTTGTGAGAAAAGGTTTGGTACTATCTTCACCTTTCTCCAACACAGGCATCCAGCAACGCATTGGGTGTTAGCACGATGGCGCATCATGTATAGTATATGTATACTTCACGAATACCATAAGAGCAATGACATAAAGTAACATTCTGGTTAAGATAGAGAACCAATCAACTGCAAGCGATGAAATGTGTCATACTGGCCTTCCCTAGCTTTTAGGGCCGATTTACGCTCGAGCCGCCCATAGCCGCAGCCGCACCGCACGCGTGCGGTCACGCGGAAGATTGCACGTGTCCAGCATTTGTGCACAAATTACCATTTACACTGTGTGCACAGTGTAAACCGTACACATTTGACCCCTAATGACCCTTTACAGGGTATTACATAAATGGCGGGGTAGTCAACATGTATGACGAACACAAGTGAATGATGTTACAAGAATGAATTGAAGGAACGCAGTTTTAGTATTAAAGGGTAAATTGTTGCATGCAGGATGGGGGGCTCAAATACCGGCGAAAACATGCCCGCGATACGGTTCTAATCATTCCCCGCAAAGCCTCATCAGCGGGAGTAACGGTAGCAAAAATGGATCGTCGCTTCGGAGGGAAATTTCTTGTTGTTCTAATCCTTTTCTTTGTCGCGTCGGTGTTTTCTTCCACTCGATCATAGCTAGACGCGTAATGCAGTGCAGCAAGCGGTTTACAGGCATTTCGCTGAAGTTCAGAATGGCATTTGCCACTTATATTGTTTACCGCTTCTTTACCACGTTGCGCTAACTAGGCAGCACGACTGCACGAGGGCAACGTAATCGTTTCTTGCATGTCAATTTTCTACTCAATTGAATTATTTCTTATACTTACGCCGCAGAGGAATAAACCCGGCCTTGCGCTCATCGACTTCGAGTGTCGCTGCTCTGCCTTCATATATATCATGTGGCACCTCTCTCTAGTAACATTTTAAAAAAAGTACTGAAATGTTGGTCGGACTTTAGCTTTGTACGTTTCCAAGCAGCTCCCTTGCGGAATTTAAAATTGCAAAAACTGCAGTGAAAACGGCAGTTCGCCGGCGTATGCAGCAGCATTGGATCGGCGGTACAGCACCAACACGCGCTTTTATTAACCCGGGCGTTATTTGGTGACTCCGTTTACTGGTGTACGCGTTTCCATCAATACATTCGCAGCGACTCTTGTTGAGGCGACTTTGACTGCACTTATTCGGCGATGTCACAGGTATTCGTCGGCGGAAAAATTACAACGGCATATGCAGACATCGCACCGTGCGGATTTGATATAAGTCTGCACTACCGACGGGTGCTTATTATTGAGGTACAGAAGCAGCATTACGACAAGAGTAGAAATAAAAAAAGAACGATCAAGACACCGCACTACTCAACAAAAGAAACAATCGGCTAGTTAACAAAAGTAATAAAAGGAAAATCAGACATCCACCCGTTCGTAGCAAATGCTACAAAGGAAAACCATGCGGGTTCCTCGAAAGAAAACCCTCGCAGTCGAAGAAAAATACGCCGTGGTCCGGGACTCGAACCCGGGACCACCGCCTTTCCGGGGCAGCCGCTCTACCATCTGAGCTAACCAGGCGGCTAGCAGATGGCAGGGCGAAGTCGAATATTTCGGCAACTCGAAGTAAGGGCAACTGTTTGACGTAATAGTTCTGCGGAAACCCGCAAGATTTCCTTGCGGGTTTGCATACTGTTGGAAGCGCCCGCTAGGTGGCTATCAGTGGCTAGGCGTACTAAAACCCCTTAAACTTCGTAAAGTAGTGACAATCTCCGCCTTCACTCCTCCTCGTTTCTCCTTTCTTTCACGCTCCCTCCTTGAGCGTAGCAATGGCGCCAACGTGTGCTCCTCGCCACTCCGTAGACACTTCTCGAGCAAAAATGGCGCTGATGCACGGCGTGAGGGCACACGTGATGCTATTAGGCCAATAACGACGCGGCGTCGGCCTCGGCCAGGGCGCGCGAGGAGGAGGCGGCATTCTTCAAAGCGTTGCACGACTTTACGAAGTTTAAGGGGTTTTAAGGCGTACAGACCTCTTCAGCGGGCGAGGAGGAAAGGACGCGCGGCGAGAGGGTGTTGGCGGAGAACCTTTCCTCCTCTCTGGCTTGTGCTATCCGGGGCGGACCTGCTTGCAAGTATTGCTGTCGAGTGCTGCGGAGCGATTTCGGGATGTTTGAGATCGTACTTTGTGCAATTCATGCAATGTCCGTTCATATCAGGTGTTCAGGGAAGCCTTTCGGTGCGTCGGTAAGCACAGTACGCGGAAATATCTCTTAGGGGAGCAAACATGCGACGCGCATTATCAGCCGCGCTGTGTGTATGTGTTGTGAACTATTTTGCGCATATTGGTTTTAATTCAACGAAGAGCACCGGCGTCTCTGTATTACCAGCATGACATGGTAAATCTGCTCACTATATGATCGCTTGGCGTAGGGACCAAAACAACAGCCCATGCTTGTGTACGGCCAACCTATAAGGCAACCACGAAGCGCCTAAGCGGCCGGCGCTATAAATTATTTGTGATACACCGGCATCGTTCTCACTCATTTCACGTCTAGTAGGCTTGAAATCACTATACATCTACGCTAGCCTCCTGCATGAGGTCGATGGCACTCCTCAATTGACAAAGCGATCACTGTGGTTGGTGGACCAGCATGATACATATGAATAAGCTATGTGCTTCAGCATTGCCTTTTTGCCCTGTAAAGCCATAATATCCGAGATGGATCGCATAAAAAGAATGCGATGGCTATTTTGAGGACGCAATTTCCGTAATACGTGTGAGTGCGTCGTCGAGAACGGAACGAATACAACCGAAAAAAAAATCGGTTATCATACTCTTTCTCGGAAAAGAAAGATAACGGGCTAACGCTGCAGTACGACCTCGCATAGTCACGGCGCACATTGTTTATATGTCCATAAACGTTGATGCCGCATGCTCGGACCATGCGCTATATAGAACAAAGATATCTATAATCCAGCACTTACCACTGCTTAGGATGCTCGCACAGTTCGTAAACGGTCGCTTTGCTGGACAAGTATAGTTCACACTGTAAGGCATGTTATTATTACTAACCAAAACTATTCATGGGTGGAAACCTCGTCCACCGAACCAAGTAGTCACGCAATGTAATCTGCAGCGGACAGTTTGAACGCTTCTCAAAGTATCACAGCACAGCTCATATAGCAGAACGGTACCCACGTTGCTATGTTTCATAGCTCATAAACTGCAGCTTAGAACTAGACGATAATATTGCAATAAGGCCACATTTGTCAATGGAACTTTCAGAAATACACAGTTGATCGCTGGTCATCTTTAATTCGGAACGAACTGTTTACTTGCCAAAACTATTGTGCAACTTTTTTTTTTCATTCTGCACGCAGGTTTTACGGGAAACGACCAAAGGACTGAATTCCCGGGCAGCACAGCGTTTTGCAGAACAAGGGCCTGGTGAACCATGTCTAAATTCTCGCAAGCTGCCGTTACCAAACCTGCACTCGACATGATCAGCACCGATAGGAATGCGCTGAACATCATATGCACTAAGAGGGAAGGGGCGAGTTGCAGCTTAATGAAGCACCGTCGTGATTTGAACAAGGTCCTTGTAAGTGCTGACCTTCAGCTTCGGGAAGATCGGCGAGGAAAGAGCAGCGGTGATGTCCTAATAGCTTGTGTCCAGGAAAACACTCGCCAGTATGTTGCACTTAGCTCTGAACAAGCCTCACGCAAAGCGGAGGCACTGGATCTTGTTGAACATCTACTCGCCGAGCATCACTGCATCACAGCGATAGAACTCATGTTCATATCGACGGTTCGTCGTTCGATGCTGTCAGCAATAATGCTCAATCGCTCTTTGAAAAGCATTACTATCTGCGGATCAATACTATCAACTTGGGACGACACTTTCTTGTTCGATGTGCTCAATCCTGTCCCGCTGCTTGAAAATGTCGCCTTAGAAGTGCACGAGTTCAAAAAGGAAAGCGGAGTTGGGATGCCTCTGCCTGGAAGGTCACTTTTCTCAGGCATGGGTAATATGACAGCACTCGACATCGCAGGCCTTCGAATGGCCAAAATTCATGCGCGTTGGTTCATCCGAGAGCTCATTGAAAACAAAAGCATCACTGAACTCACCGTTGGACAATGCGTCTTCGGCTACCGCGATGAAGCATCCAATGCAGTCTTTGCCAGATACCTCGCCAAAGAAGACTCCACGCTCCGCAAATTGACTCTCAAATCACCACACGTTTCCGACAGCGATTCACCTCTGATGAAAACACTGCTGGTGGAAATCATCGATGCCATTTGCGAGATGAATACTTTGGAAGAAATGAATGCAGACATCGTCGTGGACGACGCATTATTGTAAGTATAGCTTAAAGTGTATTACTAGCCGGCGCAACCAATAGGGCATCTCGCAGCACTTATTAGGGGACGTAAGCTGTTTTAATCTGCAATGCCGAACATGGTCATATAGGCATATTTGGCACTAAGTATGATACATCAAATTTGATTTAGGGGATGTCACTTAACACAAAACATATAGCGCTGTATTTCATACGCTGGAGCGAGCTTTTGAATTCTGAAGAGTTCCGGAAGCAAATTATTATTACCACATAAATATTATTTGTTTAAAATAACAAATATTTTCCTGAAAGAAATCGCTCTTCACGGCGTGAAATAAAATTGTACTCGTTCTTATGTTTTTCTTTGATTTCAAACTATGGTTGGGAATTACATGTTTATCAACGAGTTATATGTAACGGTGAGTTAAGTTCCTCTCTTGAAACTTCTAGTGGCAATTGGTAAATTTACTATTAGTGTCGTCTATTCAACCTCTTGTTTTATTTGTAACTCGAAACGTGAGCACTGCACGTTGATTAGTTAAAGTTTGACTTGCTCATAAAGGACAAAAAAGCGCTATTGAAGTGACTTAGTAAGATTTCCGGTCGTTTTTAAATGATTGCTAATTTCGAAGATGACGAGCCCTAACGAAAAAAAGGACAAACAAACTTCGTTCTGGTTGAATTTCGCCCCGGAAACTCAGCCCCTCATTTCAATGTCATGCCATGGTTATCAATATGTTGATTCATTTTTCATTTACGCCGTCTCGTTGGCGGGGTGGTTGTCGAAAACTTGTGGATTTTACGACATGGACTGTGGTCTTTATTTCTGGAAATATAAATTCTCTTCTACTCGTTAAAAAACATCGGTTTCTGTTCCTAACGTAAGCATATATTGAAGCTCTAAATATTGTTCTTGTCGCGTTTTCACTTGAGCTATAATTTTCTAACAAATAATTTTTGTACACGTGTTTCCAGCATCTTTACGGTCACCCTCTTCGCCGAAGTGATCAAACGGAATGCGACACTACGCCGCCTGAGGCTACCTTCGTCGATGTACGCGTGCCTTGCTTCTTCCTGGGATCCAGACATGCAGTTTCCGGATCCTCAAGCCGCGACGTGCATGAAGTCCTTGTGCGCAGCCCTGCAAGAATCGAACTCGTCACTCAGCCAGCTCTCCATCGATTTGCGGCCCTTTGAGGAAGCAGAGTGCCACGCCTTCTTCGACGCAGTCGCGGACAACGGCGCAATCAAGTCCGTGGTCGTCAACTCCTTGTCCTGCATAGACGGTCTGGACCGAGTCTCCACAACTATTCGGGTGCGGGGACTTGCTGATCGTGTTGTCGTCGAAAGCCTTTGCAGTCGCCACAACACCAGGCAGCTGCAGCAATGTCCGCAAATCTACAATGCAACTATCAGAGTGAGCAGCACAGTGCCCAACGTCCCGTCCTCGGTTATCAGAGCTTTACGTGTTGTCAGCGGTTGCAAGCACGTAACTTCCCTGTGGGTTCATTGCTATCGCTTCAAACGCCATGAATTTTCCGCCCTGGCAGCATACATAAGGGGCTCCTCCACGCTTAATGAGGTAGACATAAACCTTAATCACGCTTGGGACCGTCGGACAAACCAGGAAATTCGGGACGTGGAGCGAGAACTGGTGTCAGCCCTTGCCTCTAACCTCAAGCTAGTCAGAGTCAACGTCGAAGGTCTGGTGCTTTCCTACGACGACTTGAACGTGCTCGCCCATGGCGCTAGCAAGAGTCTCAGCCTCATCGAGTTCACCGGGATTCCTGCGAGCATCTTCAACGCGATGCATCATGAAGCCCGTGGAGAGGCGAGCAGCTGTTCTGTGGACAAGGCCGACGCGTTCGCGGGAACTTCCAACCCCAAGGAGACCGCTCTGCTGGACATTCAGGTACGGCTCTGTTCTCACTGCTTTTTTGTTTCTGGCCATTACAAGGAAAGCGATGGCCTACTAAAGACAGCGCACGCACAGGAATTTACAAATTGAATCTTTAGGAGTGTCACAAGGTGGAACTCTGATTTCCATCAACATACTGCGTCATAAAAGCTACCGCTCTGCATGTCTACACATATGCGCAGAAACTAACTGTGCTTTGTTAAGAAATCTCGAAGTGCTTTGAAATTTAGAAAGCTAAATAATGTCATAAAGGGCGTTACAAGAACGCTTGTAGGAGCAAGTATACATGCAGACAAATATACATGTTAAACTTCAGCCACATCTCAGCTGAATGAAAAAACCGCCAGAGTTTACTGTAGCATACTCTGTGGGACTTACAGAGATGATTTTAGCACGGATTGGTCGCGAACACATCGATTGTTGTACCTCCGCGTTTTTAATCCTGCACATTTTAAACCAATTAAATCTATTGTTAAATCTCTCATATATTAAGCTCTTGTTTCAGGGATTTCATCAATTCAGTGTGCTTTTGCGCTTATGTTCACGTTGAGACGTTTTTCGAGGGGTGTGTGTCCAGTATGACCAAACCAGAGGAAACATTACTGCTCGAAACTGAGTTTGGCACCACGACGATCTTCTTTCGCCGTCAGGCCACCTCATAATGACCAGTTCCCCCACTGTCTGAGCCCGAAGAATATTAACGCATCTACACAGCCAGATTTATACAGGAATATCAGCCAGTGCCACTTAAGCATCGTGTATTAATGAGTCGAACGCGCTAAATGCTGAGCAATCGCGCAGCATCAATGCGGGTAATAAGAGCAATGCTTTACGCTCCACACTGACTCTGAGAGCAGTGAAATAAAGGTTGTGGGTTCGGTTCCCACCTGCGGCAAGTTGCTTTTTCATCCACTTTAATTTCCATTAGTTTATCGTTTCTTTATTTCATTTATTAAGCACAAGTAATTTCCCCTATGTTGTCCTTGGTGTCAGTGTTTGTTGGCTTCTTATGATATGACTATATATATATATATATATATATATATATATGTGAAGAGAGAGAGCGGGCAGGAGAGTCTGACCCCTTAAATACAAACACATGGACTGAGAAGTGACTTGCCTTGCAGACACATGGTGCATGAAAGCATTTTCTGCAAACTCGCTAAGCCCTCAAATTGCGTGGGTGTCAACTGAGGTCGAGTCTGCTTAATCTTTTATTACGCGTTCAAACTGTCGTGTCGGCAGCCACTGAGCCTCGTTGCCCATTGCATTTGCAACGAGGTGTATGTTGCTCACTACGGCCCTCACCATGTGACAGCGAGCAACGTGAATCATGTCGGAAAGTGCGCCAGCCCCACTCATGGCAAAGAAAGAACCGGCAAACAACTTTCTATATTGCGCTCCCTAACTGCAATTTTCGAAATATACTATCCTTCAGGGCTGAATAAAGTAGGTAATTTGCAGGCGCAAGTTGGAATCGGCTCGCTTAATACAGCGGTATAGCGGTATTTGGAGATCGCTGGGTGAGGCATTCATCCTGCAGTGGGCATAAAAGGAGCTTATGATGATGTTCATCTCGATTATCTTTCTGCTCCTACAATGGTGTTAGCCTGTCATGTTTCATTGCTCTATGTGAAATCTTTCGGTTTCAGTGTACGGTGCTTTTCGTTAAAATGCTAATATCCCGTTGTGTAGACTTCATATCGGCAATCTATGATATTATGTCTGCCACGATATGCACGGCCACCTTCAATTTCTTTATCACTTTGTATATGCACTTCACTTCCGTTTTCGCGTACGGTGTAAAATACTTGGAACATTTTACTTTTGCACGCTTACGAATACATTGTTTTTTTACTTTACCAACCATGGCTAATCTCTCTACTTGTAGGAAGCGACCAGAAGGAATGCATCCGCCGTCTTGGACGCTGCGCAGTTCGTCCTACGCACACAAGACGGCGTTGAAGGCATACGGGCCATCGAGCTGATGCCTGACCACCCACGTGTCGTCGAAATGGTGAGGGAAGAGGCTGACGTCACAAAGGCCGAAGCGAAGACGATGATCAGCAGCGCCCTGCGTCGCGCCCAGAGCCGCAGCCTTGACGACTTCATGACAATGGTTGGCGTTGTCAAGTATGCGGTTGAGTGCCATAGGGATAATGTTGTCGGGCGCCAGCTCGCCGACATTAACCACGAGTGCTGGCTCCACATTCGAAGATTCCTGAAGATAGCGGACGTGCTGCCCAAATGAGGAAGTCAAGGTCAGTGGTGACAATGTAACACAATTTGTCTTTTGTATAGGATTGGGGCTTGAAAGACCTGCTCTTTTGATACAATAGGAAGCAAGTGAACATGATTGCCTATAAACAAAAATAAAATGAACAAAAATTTATCATAGACTTCTGAAATGCCATTCAGCAGTGAGACGAATTTTGCAGTTTTACGTGCCAAAAGCACGCTTTGATTATGAGGCACGCCATAGTGACGGATTCCGGATTAATTTTGACCACCAATGGATATTTATCGGCCCCCAAAGCAAGGGACATGGGTGTCCTTGCATTTCGACTCCATCGAAATGTGGACGCCGCGGCGGATATTGTTTCCATAGACAGTGTGGGCAGTAACCTTAGAATTCTTAAGTTTGTTATATTGCTCTTACGGGTGCCATTAGCAACTTCTTTGTTTTGAGTTAGATTACGCAAATACTGTCCCGGCACAAAGAGATAAAAGTGTAACATATAAAGTCAACTTAGATTGAAAGGTTAAAACTTCTGTCATAAAAAAGTCAGTTTGAACCGAAAAGCGAAGCATCGATGGCGATAGTAAATTAGTGAGCAGCTAGACGAAGTAAGGACAGTAGTTTTATCGCCATATAAACTTGTAAACATACGCATATGAACTAAATTAGGAAGCATGTTGTCACATGCGCACAGGGAATCACGAACACAAGCCAACGTGAACCCCGGAGCCTTGCGCGCGAGCCTCCCTCATTGCCCCCCTTTGCGTGCGCGAGATTGAGCCGCTATTGGCGGCTCACCGTCGCACACTTTCACTGGCACATAGAGCATACAACTCGCTGCGACGATTTTATCGCCCTTGGAGTTGATACGGAACCTAACAGTGACGGCAGAAATGCGCTTCGTGTGTCCGTATAATTGCTATCGCAATAATAAATATTTCATTCGTAACTGGAATCGTCTTTGTAAGATAGAAAGTGTTGAAAGTGTAAAATTGACGTGGTGCCATCTATTTTGTACTATGGCATCTCTCCTGAGGTGTCAGGACTGGTTTATCTATTGAAAGCTGCAAACTGTATAGATATGTAAGGGTTACGTACACTCGTCCGTTTCGGTGCGCGCAATTCAAACCGAGGAGGAGCGCCGGGATATTCTGTGGGAATTGCTTGCGCAAGAAAGTGATAAATAGAGATGATAGTGTTAGATTTCGAGACAAACAATCTATCGATTTAACTCTGCAACATATGTTGTAGAGGGGTTTCTTTAAGCTATCATAACCTCATACTTTGCATGCATGCGCAAATGCTCTAACTTCCCACACACCTGTAGCGCGAGAGTATTAGGGTACTATAGGGTATTTACTAATTTGAGTCACTATCATTTCCTCGTTGTGTTCTTAATGCTTCCAATTAATTTTATCAATATGTGCTTCACCCTGCAGACTTCTGCAGCAGATCTTGACGACCTCAGGGGAGAGGAAAACAAGGTGGCTCCTGCTGGCGTCGAAGAAAAGCTCTAAATAGGGGCTATTCGTCTCAACGACTAGGACGAGGTTGTGCACCTCTTGACTCTTCCCGTTCGCGACACCGCCGAACCATAAAGCTGTTACGAAGCCATTGAACACTGTTTCGCAACGCCCATGTGAAAGTGTTCCAACTTCTTTTTAATTTGTCTTGAAGTGTTGTTTATGTTCAAGCAGCGTCCTGTCATGTTGCTCTAATTGCATACCGTGGCATGAACGGTGTTGGGATGTCAGTTGACACGTGCTAATTTGAAACAGTAAGCGTTGTGGCGTTCTTTCTTATTGACCCATATTTCAATTCTGAAAGAAGAAAGTTTAGATATATATCTCTCTCCCGTTACTATGTGTTGTTGCTTTAATTTGCATTGTGTACTTTGAAGCGAGTCAGTTCAGGCACCAATGCCCATAGTTTTATTGAAGTAAAAAGTAACACGCAATAAAGCGACTGTTTGGCATTCTACGTGTTTATTACCATGTGATCGTGTGTCGATAACATTCTTACTTTTTATCTTAGTCTGTCCATAAGTGTCAACTGCCAGGAATTCATTGCTGTGCTGTATCTTGTAATCGTCATGCCTGCCGAAAGTAAGTAATAATGCACGTGTGTTTCCGCAGTGGAGTTCGAGCCAGCATTTAGAGCTGGAATCGGTTCCCTACAAACGTTGAATGCGAGAGACGGAAGACAACGAACTTGAATGTAATAACAACGCAGGTGTCATGAGTATTTTGTTGAAAATAAAGAGAAGTCAGTGTAACGCGTTTTTTTTTTTTGCCTCAATAAAAAGTTTTCTTGCTGCCCAGGACTAGTTTGATTTGCAGTGCCATGCTGACTGCAGCGGCCAGCATACTATAAAGTTTGGTGAGCACGATGCCGACGCAACATAAGCAGGGCATTCCGCATGACGGCGGAAAGATGGTCAATCCTCAACGAAAGCATCTCGTGCATATTAATCGAAGCACAATCACGGCAATGGAGAAGTAAGAAGACGGGAGAGGAGATAGAAACACATGGCCGTTACTGCATACTTGTTGTGGTGTCGGTGTTGGGTTGTAGCAACAGGTGGGCTTGGCCTCGCGACGCTGTGCCATTTAACGACACACAGCGCCGACTAACAGACGGCGCCGCGGTGAAGTACGCGCAAGAAGCGGGTTCTACTCAGCCGAGCACCGGACAAATTTTATAGGATTTTTTTTTAGTTCGACAGCTGCACACACGCAGTTGCGCATGCTCAGTTACACAAGTTCGCATCGAATAGCTTTTATTGAACTGTACATGCCTAGTACACATCTACTCCCACCCAGGACTATCTACTTCCAGTGAACCAAGTTGATAAAAACACGGTTACAGAGCGACAGGCAGACCGACAGACAGGTAGGTCGATACACAGAGAGACAGTTTGTCCCCGGAAAGTTCGTTGAGTACCACAAGAAGGCTAGACGCACTAAATTATTGCACGTTTTGTTGGGCAAAGTACCACTGCATGTTACTGCGGTCTGCCTTTTTTACCCGGGGTTGTTGTAAAGAGTAATACGTGCGTCGACAAGGTAAAACTATTGATAACGAGAAGGAATATTTATTGAGCGGCACCTAGTTGTTTTATTCTTCAAGGTTCGAATATTTGCCCCTATATTTATTAGGACGTTATCTTAAGCACTGAGGAACGTGTTATTTTCCGGCTCAAATAAAAAAGTTATCGTGGCGTTTTGCCTTTTGAGCATATTTAAAACACCGGCTATGCTTACACATGCGTAGTCGAGAACGCTAAAGAAGCATGGTGAACATGTTCGTACATTATTATTATTATTATTATTATTATTATTATTATTATTATTATTATTATTATTATTGTTGTTATTATTATTTTATGTTGATCTACTCGCACAACCATTCGAGCAGGCAGGTGAGCCGGAGTCAACAGCGCTAAGAGTGCGAAACCAATATATTTAATTGGCATGTGCTTCTCCTGGGATTTCGGAAACCAAGTTGCGACTCGTTGCAGGCAGCCATAAATATAACGTTAATGTAATAGCATTTTATCGGCCGTCTTTTTTTTTTAATTCGAAAGCATGCCCTTAGGCATAATACAAAAGATGTTAGAAATACACGAACAGGTTCGACTCGTGCAAAAAATCTAGAAGTGAACGATGATGGGGTCCATGAATCCAACGTTCAAGGTCGGGTGAGCGGCCAGGCCGGAGGCCTGTTGCCCGGAGATGGCGGAGACGGCTTAGATGAAGCCCTGGGCACGTCCATAATAGGTGTGTCACTGGATTCATTTTGGATTCCTGTGTTGCAAAATGGGCACGATGAGCCGTAAGGACCATGGTATTGTTGTGGCCAGAGAGCGGTCACAGACGGGGTAAGCGCGACCCCGACACGTAGCCTCCTTAACGTAACCTCCTCTCGGCGGGTTAACCCACCAGGGCGGTCTGACCCACACGGAGGTATGAGAGCTCGTGTGGTACGTCGGAGGTTTTCCTTTTCCCGGATCAGTCGTCCACAGGCGTCTTCAGGAAAATGTGGAAGTGGGTATGTTGTAATCTGTGGGTGGGTAGCCATATCTGCTTCAAGGAGACCCGGCAGGGCTGCTCGAGGCACCCACTGGACGCGTATGAGGATATTCGTAGTGGTAGCGAGACGGTGAATGCTATCTGACAATAGAGTGGACCGAGATACCCTACGTATGTCGTGGATGGCTTGAGTCGAGTCTGTGCGAATGATGAGTTGAGAATATCGAGCATCTTGAACAGTAGGCAGCAACGCGGCCAAGCCGTCTCGTATGGCAGCAAGCTCGGCAAGGTAGGACAGTGGTGCAGGATCGGCAACATACGAGCACGTTTGGCCTGCCTCTGGTATCAATGGACACACGAGAGCTGTGTGAATAATGGTGCTATTAACACTGGCATCAGTGTATGCTACAAGAGTCGCATCGTCTTGATTGTTATCGGCACGGTGAAGGCGGGAGACATGGGCATTCGCCTGACGAGGAACCGGGCTATACAGACCACCAAGAGGCTTATTGTCACTTAATTGTACCCTTTTCCACGGAGCTACATCGGGTCTCGTGGGCCGTCTTTACCTCCGTTAGAAGTATCGTCATATCATATCGAAAAAATGGGGGCGGTTCCTCGAGGCAGCGCAGTCTAAGACAGCAGTTCGAAGCGCTCACTGTCAAGTAGGAACAATGAAAAAAATATCTGGCACGTGACATGCTTGTCACAGGCTTGAAAGGCGTACATTGAACCGAAAGAAGACTGCGTGCGTTCATGGCCTGACTGAGAGAGCAGCGGGATGCTATGCTAGAAAAAGCTCGATGCCACCATACGTCCCGTACTTTTTTGCAGCTGCATGACCGTAGCTCAACTGTTATGGAGGTAGCTAACAGAAAACCGCGGTGAGGATCCAGTTTACGCGAGCGCCTTGTAGTGTGCACAAAATCACAACTGCGAAATAGATGCGAGGTATAGAAAAGTACGTCACTTCATTAAAAAAATAAATAAACTCAGGGGCTTTACATGACAAAAACACGATACGAATATGATGCGCGCCTATAATGGGGGACTTCGGATCAATTTCGACCACCCCCAGTCTTTAACCAGCATGCAATGCACACTACATGGGTGTTTTTTTCATTGTACCTGCTATCTAATTGCCACGGCCAGGATTTGGTGTCGTTTCAATAGACGAGGGTATGCCTGGTCCCTTGTGGTCATATAGGCGGAGAGCTTTTATTTTCCCGAAGAGGAAAGGGTCTCTTCCAGGTGGCCCCCTTTTGTGCGCTGCCAGCATCAAACTCAATGTTATGTAGGCTCGATGCATGGCTTTATTAAGTTAGGGCCTCTGGACGTGTATTGAGAGCGTAGAGTCAAAATTGGTAGAGTGGGGGGAATGGAAGGGAAGTGGAGGGAATGCAGCAGTTGAATAGTGGGACGCCAGGCACCAAGCCAACCAGTAGGCAAGCTCTCCCAAGTAACAAAGGACCTAATAAAGAAACGACAAAGAATGAAATTCAAGAGATAAGATAGAATTCACGGAACTGTCAAAACTGATTAACAAAGCGAAAATAAGTGATATCAGAAATTAGAACGTGAGAAAGACTGAAGAAGCCGTAAAAAATGGACGCAGCCTGAAATCAGTGAGAAGGAAACTTGCATACGATAAACCAAGATGTATGCACTGAAAGATAAGCAGGGTAATATCATCAGCAATCCCGAAGGTATAATAAAATCAGCGGAAGAATTCTATACTGACCAGGTACAGTACCCACAGGACTCAATAGTACTCTATTCGAAACAATAATTAACAGTATGCAGAAACTCCTCCTATAACTAGAGATTAGGTCAGAAAGGCCTTGCAAGGTATTAAACGGGGAAAAGTGGCAGGAGAGGATGGAATTACACTCGATTTAATAAAGATGGATGAGACAATGCTAGGCAAACTGGCGGCTCTCTATACGAAGTGTCTATCGAATGCAAGAATCCCAGAAAACTGGAAGAGTGGAAAAATTACACTAATCCACGAAAAGGGAGACGATAAAGAAAAAAATTATAGGCCCATTAGCTTACTCCCAGTATTACATAAAATATTTACCAAAATAATCTCCAATAGAATAAGGGTAACACTGTACTTTAGTCAACCACGGGAACAGGCTGGCTTCAGGGAAGGATACTCTACAATGGATCACATCCATGTCATTCATCAGGTTGTCGAGAAATCCGCAGAGTAGGATAAGCCTCTCTATGTGGCTTTCTGAGATTACGAAAAACCATTTGATTCAGTACAGATATCAGCAGTCACAGAGGCATTGCGTAGTCATTGAGTACAGACCGCTTACGTAAATACCCTGGAAAATATCTACAGAGATTCCATAGCCAGGTTAATTCTACGCAAGAAAAGTAGGAAGATAACCATAAAGAAAGGGGTCAGACAAGGAGACACAATCTCTCTAATACTATTCATTGCGTGCTTGGAAGAAATATTCACGCTGATAAACTGGGAAGGTTTAGGAGTAAGGATCGACGGCGAATACCTCAGTAACCTTCGCTTTGCCGATCACATTTTTCTATTCAGCAACACTGCGGACGAGTTACAACTACTGATTGAGGACCTTAACAGAGAGAGTGTAAGAGTGGTGTTGAAAATTAATAGGCAGAGGACAGAGATTATGATAAATAACCGGGCAAGGGAACAAGAGTTCAAGATCGCAAGTCAGCCTCTAGAGTCTGTGAAGGAGTACGTTTACTTAGGTGAACTAATCACAGGAAACCCTGACCATCAGAAGGAAATTCACAGAGGAATAAAAATGGGTTGGATCACTTATGGCATACATTGTGAGCTTCTTACTGGGAGCTTACCGTTATCATTGTAAAGGAAAGTATACTATCAGTGCATCTTACTGGTGCTGACATATGGGGCAGAGACTGACAAAGAAGCTTGATAAGCTAAGCACCGCGGGAAGAGCGATGGAACAAAGAATACTAGGCATAACTTTAAGAGACAGAAAGAGAGCGATTTGGATCAGAGAGCAAATGGGTATAGACGATATTCTAATAGACATAAAGAGAAAGAATGGCGCTGGGCAGGTCATGTAATGCGCAGATCAGATAACCGTTGGACCATTAGGGTGACAGAATGAGTACCAAGAGAAGCGAAGACAGAAGAAGGAAGGTACCAAGGAAGGCAGAAGACTAGATGGTGCGACGAAATTAGGAAATTTGCTGGTGATAGTTGGAATCGGTTGGCGCCGGACCGGGGTAATTGGAGATCGCAGGGAGAGGTCTTCGTCCTCTAGTGGACATAAATAGGCTGATGAAGATGATGATGATTATGAGGATGATGATGATGATGATGATGATGATGATGACGAATTGAAGGGGATGGTGGCTCATTTCACTTGGAGTTTCTTTTTTCTTATTGCTCAACTGGTCACTGTGCTTCGGGAGGAATCATTAAAGGGTGCAAAGACCATGAAAAAAAAGGAGAGAAGGTAAAGGAAAATATATATGCCAAAGCATATGGCAGGTACGTATGACAACGCCTATTCTTACCCGGAAAGTCAGAGAAAATTAGCTTAGTGAAGTGAAGAGTTGACCAACACGAAGACACTGAGCCACGGCTCATGAACTTTCTACTACCCGCCGTGGTTGCTCAGCGGATATGGTGTTGGGCTGCTGAGCCCGAGGTCGCGGGATTGAATCCCGGCCACGGCGGCCGCATTTCGATGGGTGCGAAATGCGAAAACACCCGTGTACTTAGATTTAGGTGCACGTTAAAGAACCCCAGGTGGACGAAATTTCCGGAGTCCTCCACTAAGGTGTGCCTCATAATTAGAAAGTGGTTTGGGCACATAAAACCCCATAATTTTTTAATGAACTTTCTACTATAAGTCCCTGCTGGAGGTAAGGCATGAAGTGGATCGCTATATTTTATGTGAAATTTAATTCACGCATAAAGTCGGCCTTTCGGAAGCCCAAGCAAATAATAAAAAAAGTTCGCCTCAATGCTCGTATCAACACAAAAAAAAAAAAGCGCTCTGCGTCACGACAAACTCGACAACTGCCCCTTTCGAAAAACATAAAAAATTATTCGACCCTGGCCCAATAGCTGACGCAAGCAGACGTTGCCGTAAAAGTTCCGGTGTGTGTTATCTTAAAAGTATTGCTGTCGACTAATTATGCGTAGTATTTATAATGGCAGTGCCTCATGCAGCGGTAAATGAAGTGGGCCTCGAGGTGGCAGAGAAGAAGACGAGGTTCAACGAAACGAGACCCGGTATGCGCTGTCCTGCATGAGCTCAATTATTCATTATTGCGCAGTAGTTCTAGCACGACCGAGTCTTAGCAAAATTAATTGAAGATAAGCCATATCAGCTTTGGAATTCGATAGCCCTTATCTTGGCGATACTAGGTAACGGCTTCCGTTTTAACCTTGTCAGGCTATTGCTAACATCTTTTCGCAGAAATCTTCATTACCAATGCAAGACGTAGGGCTCGTCTTGCACCAGCGATCGATGCGAAACGCAAATTACTTATTTGTAGGGAAAGGCGCTTACATTTCATTGCAGTGCATGGCATTTGAAAATATATTCTTTGTTCGAAACAATAACCAACTCATGGTTACGTTCTCGTAGATATATTTTGATATAGCTGCCCGTGTGTTCGTGACGTAAAGGAAGCTGCATTTTACGATAGCCATCGATGCATTCTTGAGAAGGGCGATTCGGTCTTTTCTTACGGTTGTGCGCGCACGTGCGCTCTGGAAGTTTATTGCCGGGGCGCGAAAATTCTGATTTGACTCGACGGCACATTTGGAGAACTGTGTAGCTTTAAAGGAAAGCGCCGAAGGGATAAAAAGCGATCAGCATACGCAGTCAAGAAGCAATGCTTTTTTATTCTATTGTGGTTTGGGGCTTGCACAGGAAAATGACTCTCGGGATGACAATCGGCGCAAGCCAAATGGCCGCCCGTGTTCTGCGGCAGCGCTGGCCTTTCATCGTTCTCGGCGTTCTTCTGATCGCACTCGCCCAGTGGAGAACATTCAGGTGAGAGTTCAGGCTCAGTCATTGCGCGCGGCACATAGCCGTCTCACCTCACGCTAAAGTTGGGGTATATACCAAGGTCACTTGGTATGGGCCAAACTTGTTCCCTCCGATATTGCTTTTTTTTTAATGTTTACCTTCCTCACGTGGCCACATACAAGCTGATTGTCCTATTTAGGCTGCTCAATGGGGTCGTTCTTTCTTTTTTGTACAATAACTTTGATGGCTTGCATGGTATAAGAAAAATACGTCTACCGCAGACTCCGTTTGCAATAATTAAAAGGATCTATAGACTATTCACGGCAGAAACATGTGTTAGTGTCGGAGGCAAGCTGGTAATTTATTCACGGAGACTTGTATTTCCAACTGCCTATCAATGGTATCGCTAATTATGTGGAGACACAGAACTGCAATATAAAAAATGTCGAACATAAAAGGAAGATGTCCGGACACCGAGCAAAATGGTGTAAAATATGTATTTACGTTACGGCTCCCCATGGGACCGTTGTTCACAATCGTAAATCGAAACGTAAATATATATTTTAAAGCATTTTGGTAGGCGTCCGGACCTCTTCCTTTTAAGTATGCTTCATCCCGACTAGACGGGCTTCCGTCATACTTACGACTTTATCCAAGAAACAGTGAGACGTACGGAATAGCCGCGCTTCCGGTGCTAACATCTTTCTGAGCACCGGCTTGTAAAGCTTCGTGAATTGCTCTTCAGCATACAAAGAAAGAGACCATGAAAGATGACATCGTTTCGATGCTCCTTTATCTTAAAAGCATAAAATCGCAAAGTAATGTGCACTCTTTGGGAGCGCCGGACAACAGTAAGAGGTCTAAGATGTCAGACTATAAAATTAAGATAGCGGTTCCACCGTGATCTATGTATGGTTATCTTATGGCGTGCCGTGTGGTTCGAGCTTGTGTTTCCACTTCTTTCTGGTAAACAAACCCCGACCTGCCTGCACATTTGTGTTTTGCGCTGCATTTGTGCCATGAAACTATCCAGTACCATCGTGTGCAGTCGGGAAGGAGCCGCATTAACGCGCGACATAAATGATTTGAAGCGAACAAGTTGCGCTATCTCTGAGTGGTGCTGTCGACAACGCTTTGATTTGACACCGTGTGTAAAGACCTAGTAGTTCATTTTACCAGCGCAGTACAAGATCTTGTAAATTCCTAAGTGGCGTCTAAGCAGTTTTTCAAGCAACCTGTGGGCACGTGCAAAAGTTCTCGCCCAGATTTCGGCCAGTGCGTGATGTGCGCACGCGGGAGTTAGCAAGCTTCCACTGCGTATATTGAATAAGTTGCCCGGCGTCGCCAGCTGTAGGGAAGCGTTGTCGCTGTACGGGAAAATGTCATCATAGCATTGTCTGGACCTTGAGCCCAAAGAAAAGACGAAACGGCGTAAATCGTGCTCTTTGATGTGCGTGAATGTAACGGATACATTACAGGGTCTCATCCCAGGTTTTCTTGCTGCACGTCTACATACAGCCTGTCAGCGATGGTTCCATCTAACCCTTCCGGCAGGAGGTTGGTTCGAGGAGGATTGGAAGCGAGTTTCATTGCGATACTGCGCGCATTAGAAGACGTCGCTCATAAATTTCGCTGTCGAGGCTGTTCTGTTGTTATTGATCACGCGGGGCATCATGACTGAGAACGCTGTGGTATGTACGAAACAGCGAATTCTTAAGCCTTGGCTCGTTGTACAGCTTTAGTCTTGGCGTAGGGCTTAAGGGTTTCGGGACAAATACAATCCACTTTTTACAGCCAGACGACCTGGATGCGTTGCAGTAAGCCAGCAGGCTTCGCAAACGACGAGTTGTCGCTTTGGCATTCTCGCAGCTGTGCACGTAACCGTGAATACAGGAAGAAAGCCTTGACTAGCAGTGCTTCTGGTGCACTCACGCTAGAGTGTGCATAAAACCTAAGCTTCCAGATGTGGGCACGCCATACAAATCAAAGATAATGCCGTCATGGAGTTTGGCAGGCAAAACCAGCAGTGAGGCTTTATCGTGGGCAGTCGAGCTTCTTTATTCTACAGGGCACCACTGCCGGAGCTGAACGACGAGAGGCGGCGAGTAAATTGTAAAGATATGGCAAGAATTTAGCCTTTTAACGTGATTGATCCCATTTATACGCAGTTTCTCCTTACTATACAAAGTCTAAGGTCTAATTTGTACAGCTAGAGGCCACGGAGCAAGGAGCATTTAGGAGGGGAAACTCCGCTGTTTGTGGCGACCAGAAAAGGTCACAAGCCCGCGGAACCATTATCATGCTGGCGGCGCCTGGCGGCCTGGAAAGAAATTACCGCCGTTTCGGTTGCCAGGGCAACCGGTCGAACATGTTGATCCCGTTCGGCCGCGCGCGCCTGGCTTCTATTGAGGGCACGGAGGAAGTGGCCGGAGAGCGCGCCGGAGCCGCCTGCCCGGGCGCTGCATTTTTTTTTTCGCTGCGGCTTCTACAACGCGCCGCATGGCACCGCCACTGCATACGGCCCCGTCGGCGCATACAATTGTGACCTTATCTGGTCGCCCGCGCTCGTTCGCGCTGACGGGAGTTTCACCTCCTAAATGTCTTCCTCCGTGCTAGAGGCTAAACAGGCAGCTAAGCCTCAGTGTTTTGTAGCGCCGAGGTTTATAATGTGCTTTTATAGTCAATGGCGTTGTAATGACTAAGACAGTTTTTTACGTATCCTTTACGTATCCTTTACGTATATTTTACGTATTTTTACAAAGACAGGCAATACGTATCCACTGTTCAGGGCTTGTTTTCATATCCTTTTCAATCTTTCTTCGACTCAAAATATGAGCTACCCGGCACCCAGCAGAAAGCCTTCTCTTCTACTTTGGGCTGGTTTTGCTTTTGTTGTGTTCAAAAACGAAAAAAAGGTATAAAGTATCTTTTATTCTTCTATTTTCTCTCTGTCGTATGACTTGCAGTTCCCAAGGCGAGCCAGCAGTCGCTGTCCATCGGAAAGCATATATTCCGAAAAGCTCATCGGCACGAGACTTGGTGAGCGATGTTATGACCATGCATCTAGATCTCCAGTTTGCGGAATATTTTCCTTTCTCATAGAAACAAGAGAGAGTAAGATATTTATGTTGCAGTTGTAAATCACCCTTCCACAATATTACAAAGACTTCACTCTTACCGTGATAAAAGGCTTGAGAAGCTGCAAA
The DNA here is from genome assembly GCF_050947875.1 of Dermacentor variabilis. Taxonomy (NCBI): domain Eukaryota; kingdom Metazoa; phylum Arthropoda; class Arachnida; order Ixodida; family Ixodidae; genus Dermacentor; species Dermacentor variabilis. Next base: position 14,014,918 of record NC_134575.1, on the reverse strand, counting down.
GGACGCAGGAACGAAGTTTAAGTATTTGGAACGTTGTTCCACATACCTAAACATGGTTCTAGTAGCCGGTGTGCATAGAAGAACGGTTTATATAATAGGCAGAAATATAAGAAACACGGTTTCGTTTAGCAGTGCTATTTTCGCTGGATCATATATAGTCACACATAATTAAGAGAACTTCAAATGTAAGAAGTTCAAATTGATATGAAACAACCTTTTTGTATTTTGTAATTTTATGTCAAATCTCCTCTAATTGTGTAAATGGAAAAGCAAATGCGGAATTTGACACTAAATGTAACCAGGTGTAACTTTAGTGTACCATATACTCACTTAAGCTTGCTTTGAGGGTGCTTACAACCATGCGCAATTGGCTACCAGGGCTAGGATAATGCCGTAGCAGCCCCCGAGAAAGGACCGTGCAGCTTTGCGCTGCGACTTCAGCATAAAGTTGTACCGCTCGGCGGCAGCACCTTCTGCCTGCAACTGACGTATATATACGAGGCAAATTTTCCCAAACAGAGCTCTAATCTTTATTACTGAATAGCAATTATATGGACAATCCAAATGTGTATTTTTGCCGTCGCCGTCGCCGTGACGTTCTGTACAAAGTCCAAGGGCGACGCCGCGCGTCGTATACTGTATGTGCGAGTATGCTGTATGCACGCGCGGCTCAATCTGGCGCGCGCAAAGAACGAAAGCGGAGAGCAAACGTGCCGTCTTCCGTCGCGCGAAAGACCGTTGGGAGATGGGAGAGAGGGAGCGAGCGTGGGCGGCATTGGCCTCCGGCAGCAGCTGCGCACTTCGCGACCGGCCGCAAGGCGAACTGGCGATCGCGGCTCAATCTTGCGCGTCATATGCGGAGTGCGATGTCATGGAGAGAGAGAGAGAGAGTAAAACATCTTTATTAATAATATTTGAATGGCGAGAGCAATGTGGGAGGAACCCTCAGTCCAGGATCCCTAAGATGATTCCGGCGATGTTTCGAGCACGTTGTATCACAGCTCGGAGGACCTCGGGAGGTCCGGTGCGGAGGGCATCGTCCCACAGCTCTTTGATGCGTAGGGGGTAAAGGAGAGTTGGCAAGGGAGGAAAGAGGTTTGCAGTGCACTCAATCCTGACGTGGAAGATTGTGGGCGAGCTGCCACAGCCAGGACAACAATCTGCGTAACAGTGTGGGTAGAATTTATTGAGAGAGACAAGATTTGGAAAAGTTGCGGTTTGTAACTGACGTAATGCCACTGCTTCCTCCCGCGAGAAGGATGGCGGTGGTGCGGCGTGGGTGCGACGAATGAGTGTATAAGGACGAAGTATGCCTTTGTAACGGTGCAAGGGATCCCCCCACTCTGAACTATAGTCGCCTCACCACGCCGAGTCGCCCGGAGGGAAATTTCTCGGGCGACCGCATGCGAGCGTTCGTTACCCGGCAGCGAGGTATGACCAGGGGTCCAGAGTAAGTGGATTCGGGGAGGTGTGGTTGGTGTATTTTGCGGGATCTGTTTGAGTATTTGGTGCGCCGCTCTCGGGATGCCATGTCCTGATAGGAACGCCCGGCATGCCTGTTGCGAGTCCGTCAATATATACACCAACTCAGGAACACGGATGGCGTATCGAATTGCAAGAACAACACCGAGAATTTCTCCGTAAGCGGCATTTGTTCCGCGCATTGCAGCAGAGTCTCTCAGGGATTCGTTGCCATCCAAAACTACCGAGGTATAGCCCTCTTGAGTGCGTGATGTGTCCGTGTATAAAGTATGTGTTTCCGGGATGTTTGCAAGCATGCGGCCAATGTATCGTACACGGGCTTTGCGCCGCCCTTTGTCATGCTCGGGGTGCATATTACGTGGCAATAAATGAATACTTAGTGCTTGGTGTATCGCTGACGACAAGATCGTTGGACGGGTTTCAGACTCAAGGGGTGGGACAGAGCATCCTAGCCGTGTGAGAAGATGGCGGCCAGTAGGAGTGAGTAGGAGGCGCTGGCGATGGCTGACCCAATGTGCCTCTAGCAGCTCGCCTAGTGTGTTATGTGTCTCTAAGTTAAGGAGACGGTGTGTGGAAGTATAGTTCGGTAGGCCATGGGCCAGCTTCGTTGCTTTGCGAATCATTGCGTCTATGCGAAGTTGTTGCGCTTGGGTCAACCGCTGAAATGGGAGATGGTATGTAAGGCGGCTGATCACGCATGCCTCCACCAAGCGCGGCAGGTCCTCTTCTCGAAGGCCCGAGCGCCTGTTGGAGACCCTCCGGATCATGGCCAGAATTTGCTCAATCTGTCTGGATAGAAGGGAAACAGTGTAGTTTGACCTGCCATCGGCTTGGATGTGTAGGCCGAGGATACGAGCACGGTTAACCTGTGGTATCGGTGTGCCATCCACGTGCACAGTGATAGGGGGAGTAGAGGAACGGCTCCGGGGGCGAATGATTATGAGCTCCGACTTTTCTGGAGCGCATCTTAAGCCGAATTTTCTCGCGTACACGGAAACTGTATCGACTGCTTGCTGCAGTAGGTCTTGGATGGCTCCGTCGGAACCCCGTGTCGACCGGATAGTAATGTCGTCCGCATAAATAGCGTGGGTGACATCAGGGATCTGGTCGAGTAGCCGGGGGAGCCTTGCGAGCGCGATATTGAATAGAGTAGGGGAAAGAACTGAGCCCTGACGTGTCCCACGTCCTACAAGGCGAATCGTACCAGATCGATGCGGTCCATTCCTATGGTGGCTGTGCGATCTCGAAGAAATGCGCGGACATAGTTGTGCATACGAATTCCACAGTGTGAATGTGCAACATTGCGAAGGATGAGGTCATGTTCAACATTATCGAATGCCCCTTTTAGGTCTAAGGCGATGAGCGTTCTCGTTTGGGCGGACGACGGAGGTCCTATGACTTCCTCCCGCATTTGTAAAAGCACATCTTTGGCAGACAGATGAGCCAGATATCCGAATTGTGAGTTGGAAAAGAATGATTTTTCTTCGAGGAAGGGCTGCAGACGCCGCAAGAGTATATGCTCCATGAGCTTACCAATGCAGGATGTTAGGGATATGGATCGTAAGTTTTCAACCTTAACAGGCTTGCCCGGCTTGGGGATCAGTGTGATGTCGGCGTGTCACCATGCTTGGGGAAGCATGCCCTTGCGCCAGCAATCATTGCAGATGTGGGTGAGGTGGTTAATATCCGCGTCACTGAGGTTACGAAGGGTGGCGAATCGGATGTGGTCGGCTCCCGGTGCCGTGTTGCGGCGTAGGTCTTGTAGGACCACTCGCACCTCGTCAGATCTGACGTCTGGATCGAGCAATTCGTTCGCCTCGCCTACATAAGGATAGTCAGGGTACTGCTGCGGCGGGCCTGTGGGTATGAAATGCTTCTCTAGCTCTCTGAGGAGTGTCGAGACATCGTCCCTGTACTCGTGCATTAGGATGTGCAGCTGTTGAAATGTTTTTCCCTTTGTTGTGGTGGGATCTGTGAGTGAGCGAAGAATCGACCACGTTTTTGCTGTGCTCAATGTGCCTGAGAGGCGATCGCAAGATCCCCGCCAGTTATTCCTCGTAAGGATCTCTGCATACTCCTGAAATTCCCGTGTAATTTGATCTATACGTTTCCTAAGTTTGCGGTTGAGGCGTCGTTGTTTCCATCGTCGTGTCAACCCTCTGCGGGCGTTCCAAAGATGAAGTAAATGCGGGTCTATGTCTTGTGTCTCGGTTGTGGTGCTCAGTGTGCTCATGGTGGCCTCTAGATCCTGTGCGAGAGAGTCAAGCCAGCGTTCGTACCCTTGGCGCTCAGGTGGGTCCTGGCGACGTTCCCTGAATTTCGCCCAATCCGTTATACGCACATTTCGCTCGGGCCTGCGCGCACCCCGTAATGACAAGGTGGTCGCCACAATGTAGTGGTCACTACCAAGGTGCTCCTCTAAAGGCCCGTGCGCAACGACTGGGCCAGTATTGCGCACGAAGGTAAGGTCAGGGCAGGTGTCACGAGATACGCTGTTGCCCATCCGAGTGGGGTGCTCTGGGTCGGTAAGCAGTGTGTATCTCATGTTACAGATGGCATTCCATAAGCGGGTCCCTTTAGCCTGCGGTTTAACGTAACCCCATGCAGTATGCGGAGCGTTAAAGTCACCGGCCACCACAGAAACCCGTCCAAACCTACCAAATTCTGTTGGTAGGTGCTGAAAACAGTGCGTTCGCGAACGGGGGGGGGGGACTCTATGCATTGAGTATAAACAGACTCTCGCTGCGTTTACCTTGCGTAATTATTTCCAATATTTGGTGAGGAATGTCAATGTTAGTGGTATGTATGCGACATGTAACATGTTTCGACACGAAGGCTTCTACAAGAGGAGAGACACCCGAGAGCGTGCTGCAGCCGGATAAAGAAGGGGTGCAATTGACTTCCTGTAAGAGGATGACATGGGGAGGGTTCGTGTATGTGGCGATATACTGTTGTAGGGAACCTCGTTTTCGGCGGAATCCCCCTACAATTTCATTGCCACACCACTAGTTGCTCCGCGTTACGCGGCGCCATCATCATCGCGAGAGGAAGCAGGCGGTCGTGCATATAGGGATGCGGGCGCCGGGTGCCCACATTTGAAAGTTGCGGCCGAGAGCCTTGGTCGGAAAGTGCGCTTTCGTTGTTACCGCTAAGCTCAGGAACTTGCATGCGTGCGAAAGTGCACTCTATACATGATTTCACTTGCTCCGTAATCCCTATTTGAAGGGCCTCCATTTGGCGTTCTATCCTGTCCAGAGCCGCCTGCATACTAGTGCTCACGTCTGCCACCAGCGCGTCCATTTATTTTTGCAGGCGCTCACAGCGCGCCTCCATGTCACGACGTAGGCGGGCTATTTCTATTAGAGGATCGGGATTTTGTAACGAATTGGTAATAGGGGAAGTGGTAGGGAGAGATTTACGGGGCGGAGCGAGATCTGGGGGACCCTCCGCCCGACCTACCTCCCGAGGCGCCTCCATTGCTGTTTTCTTCTCCGGGGTCAGCTGCACCTCTGAATGGGGCTAGGGTCACTTTGGCTGGGGCGTTGGTCTGCAGGGCCTTCTTGTAGGTTTGTTGGGAAGATGGGGAAGGAGGGCGCTTCTCTGGGAGGTGCACCGATGCCTCGCGGGATCGGGACCGAGACTTGAACTTGCGACGGTATCTCGAACGGGTCTCCGACCGGACTTTTCTAGTCTCCTTCGTTGGGGCGCGCGACGTTCGGGTCTCCGCCGTATCTGTGGTAGTGGTCGGGTCGCTGGAGGGTTGGAGTTCACGCTGCTCTTTCTCGAGAGCTTTCCGCACCCAAACTTTGTTCAGTGTCTGCCTAGCACGCCGCGGGCAGTTTGGATCCGCTGTAGGGTGGGTCCCATCACAGGATCTGCAGTGTGGGGTGCACGGATGTAACGGGGTGGGGTTGTCAGTCCCGCACGCCGCGCAAGTGACCACTTGCGGCGTAGGACAGTATTCAGCCCAATGGCCGAGCTTGTGACATATCTTGCAAACCAGTTGGCGGGGTCGATGGGGGTAGCAGCGGAGTTCTGCACCACAGAAACGCACGTAGCGAGGCACTTTAAGTCCTTCAAATGTTACCAACGCCACGTTGGTTTGACCCATGATTCGTGCTTGAAGTATTTGAGTTCCAGGAGCCACAAGCTCATCCACTAGCTTGGAAGACGGTGTACCGGGCAAAAGGCTAGGAACAATTCCCTTGCATGAGTTGTCTTGGGCCGCAAAATATGTCGTGATGGGATAGACCCGCTGACCAAGGTTCAGCTCCCTCACCTTGTACAATGCGTCGGCTACGCGTGACTGAGGTGTGCTGATGATTGCCAATTTCTGCTGAGGTCGCAGTCGGAATATGATGTGCTTGTTAATTCAGTTAGTAAGCGAATTTCTCAAAGTTTATGGAGCCGATAAAACTACTATCCTTAATTCGTATAGACCTCTACTAATTTGCTATGGCACTCGACGCTTCGCCTTTCAGGCGAAACTGCGACTTTCTTTGTGCGATGCGATATAACAATCTTCCTCGCAACTATATTTGTTTTTCATTTTCAAGTATGGGTCGCTCTTGGCGACCACGCAATCGCAGAATTCGAGTTCTGTCGCACGGCGAAAGTTGTACGAACAGTGAGGGTTTTATTCATATTCTTTTTATATAATGTAACCTCGGGTAAATGTATTTCAGTCTATAATGGACATGATGTGAGTAATATTAAGAAAGAAAATGGCGGCAATGTGTGTTAACAAGTCCTAGGTTTCAGGGTTATCTAAGGGTGATAAAGAACATTTATTATTTTTCCATAATGCGGACGATTAAGTCAAGTTAAAGATAGTTTATAAAAAATTATTGTTCGTAATCTTTCAGACTGTATTCTACATTCATAGGAAACATGAATTTTGTACGTATACTACAAAGACATCACTTACTGCGAATGCCAAAAAACAAGTAACAGGTGCTCCGTGGTCAAGCAATGTAGGTTCTCGCGGCTATTTCATAGACTTCACCATAGATCCGTCCCTGCAGTTTCAACCTGTAGCTCGATGTTGGTTCTGCAAAGGGGGACATAAGTTCAGAAATGCTCCACTTAGTCGATGGTTTTTAGAGGAAACAAATATACTTGGTCACTGGCTCTTCCTTCGGTGAAGCTCATTGCCACTGTTATCATTCACTCCTACTTTTCTTAATCTCCTAATAGGTTCAACTAAGAAAGTTAGCCATATGTGCAGAAAAAATATTCCGCTTATTGAAACTATTGACGAACAACACTAGGAGTGTGACAGCTGTTAAAAAAGAACCGCGGAAGGTTCGTCGAATTATTCAATAAAACTCCCTCGATACCATATCCGACACCAAATTCCTTACTTTCCCCTGAGTACAGCGCGAACTTATCGTTGCGCAGCATTTCTGCATTAAGTGAACACAGCTGAAAAATCACGCGAGCTGTGTCCGTTAATTATTTTTCCACAATACTGAAACAAAGACTCTTACCGTGAGAAGACGCTGGGTGAGCCAGAAAAGATGCAGAACGAAAGACGGGTTGGGACTCCGCTTCGGAACTTCCCCCGCATCCTAGTCGTGACGTCATGGGTTCTGACGCCAACTCCTCGTGCTTCTTAAATTTTTCGTCGACGCGAATGATGGGTACATTGTACTCTAAATAAGCGAAAGGCCCAGCCTATGGAATGTAAAGAAATTTCTCTGACCCACAATGGCCGAAATTCGGAAAAATACTTTTGCATCCGTGACGTCACATTACCGTGCCGGCCAAAGTGTTTCAGCGCTAAATTCATCAGTGACAGCTTGACCGTCATTCTGTTTTCTAATGATAAACCTATTGCCGCAAAACAAACTGAAGTGGAGTGCTTTAGCAATGCTTTGGAAACCTAACCTGATTCAGTGTTTCTTTTTTTGGTTTCGCCTTAAAGGTGTGACAGCCACTAACTGAGTAACCGCAGATGGTTCATCACCACCTCGAATAAAAATCCCTAGGAACGAATCCCTCTCCAAACGCCTTATTTTCCCTTGAGACGGGACGAAGATATTGCCGCGCAGCGATTTTTCAATAAAGGTCTCTGTTTTGCAGGATGCTATATGCGAGGACCAATGGAAGGAAAAAGCGTACGTCGATTGCCACCCTGACCCAGGAGCTTCACCGATGACCTGCATGGAACGTGGCTGCTGCTGGATTCCTAAAAATCCGCCAAGTAATTAACACTCGGCGCTTACGCTGGGCTAAACGCCTTGCCTGGCTTCGCTTAAGTTGTACCTATAGAGGAATCTTATCGCAAGTGCTTTTAAAAATTGAAAAAAAAACACAATAATACCTATAATTATACTAACACAGCACGCGAATCACCGTCACCGTGATGTTCGGTGCACGTTTATGCATACAGGCGCTATATCTTTATGTGTGCTGTGTATGCTAGGTAGGCACCGCTTTATTCAAGCACAAAGGTTTCTCAAACCAGGCTTTGTGGGCTTGTCTGTATCAGTATTCAGATTATCTTACAATTGCAGTGCGGAAGAGAAAATCATCAAGCTTTCATTCACAGCGTATGCCTTTTATTTTAAAGCTGCTTAACCATATATAAAGAGGGATGAAATATTTGGGCTCACAGACTGAAAATGAATAATTTGATTGACGCAGCTGGACGTGCTCTTTATGAGCATGCGCAGTAGCGCGTCTGACGGTGGCTAAAATCATAGCGTAGCCGCAGCAACGAGTTGGTTTCAGAGTCCGTTAATTCTTGTCACAACATCTATTCTATACTGCAAAGTGGAGTGCTTTGTCGATGGAGTCGTGGTTTGTGCAAAAGCGTTTATGCGAGAAAAGCATATATCAAGCCATTCACCCTAACCGTGGACTTGAACCTTTCTGGGGCGTGAGAGGTACTAGAGCAATGTTGCGCGGTTTGTCGTTGGCCCTGGCGCTCGATAGCGCTGAGTACGAGGTTGATAGTTCGGTTCAAGTTCACTGCAGCCGCATTTCAGTGGAAAAGGAGTGCAAGAAGCTTCGTGCAGTTAAGTTTAGTTGCTTGTTAACGAATCTCAAGTAGTCCAAGTCAAATCCGGAGCTCCTCCCTATATTGCTTCTGCGATAGCGCATGTATTGGCTTGGAACAAAAAATTCCGTGACCTGACTCGATGACTCACCCGATGTAGCGTGTGTCTCATTTCAGTGGCCCCGCAATGCGACCTTCCGGCTGGCGCCAACCGCTACGTCCAGACGTCGGGAGTGCGGACAATGGACGGTTGGAGCGTTAACATGTCGCTCCTAAAGAACACCTCGGCGGCGCTGCCAACACCTGAGTCAACGACGGTGACCGTTACCGGCATCTACTTCTCTTACGGAATCGCACGATTGCGCGTGAGTTCAAAGCTTCCTTCAAAATTCACTTCATAATTTCTCACTCAGGTCAAAGATCCATCCCTATCATCTAGTCAACCTCCAAACGACCCCCCCCCCCTCAAAAAAAAAAAAAAGCTATTAAGACGCCTGCTTCAGTGCTTTAATGTGAGCTCATTATTATAGAAGCACGAAGTGCAGGGAACTAAAACGGTAAAATGTAAGGACTACATATAGATGCGTTGGTGCTCGGAATTATTTTCTTTCATCATATACCCTCTTTTCATACACTTGTGTCCCTTGAGTTGCTTTGCGATCACGAACTTTAAAGGACTCCTTACTTTTTGGTTATGCACTGTAAGCTCTAAAGAACCATCTACAGAACACTTTTCTTTTATGCTTCACATAGTTGTATTATGAAAAGGGATCAAATTGAAACTGTGCGTCGTCATGCGACCAGGATACCAAGCCTCACTGCCAAAATATAAACTAAGGGCCCCATACCGTAAAACCATTCCAATTTATTGTTATTCCAATCTACTGGTGCCGAATTTACGCCGCGACCAATGTAGGCATAATTATGCGGTAACCCGCAGCGTTGTTTGAAGAGTCAAATCAAACGCTCTCCTCGTTTATAGGAGGTGATTTTTTTTTTTTTTTGCTTTAAATCGATTGGCAATTCCTACATTGAGCGGTTTTATCTCATTGACTGACACCAGGTGACGTGCACGCTGAAGTGAAGAGGGCTTCGGTGGGGCCGAGTAAGCATAGTGAAAGCAGGCATAACCAGATGAGGAAGGTGGTGCCGGCGTCAACGATTGGTCCGCTTCCCCCTTGCTCAGCCTGCAGTGGCTGGCCAAAAATCCCGGTAGCGCGTAAAGGAAGTTTAAAGATGTCGCTCAAACGAATCCTCAGTGAAGGAGAGTCGGCAGAGCGATGCAACCTGCCAGTAGGGCTAAGTATTGTTAAACTATCAGGGGAAAATTTTTATTCTACGTAAATAAATCCATGCTCCCTGGTAGCTCCCAGTAGCCAGTGACAGAGCAATCGGCGGGCAGCCGTCTTTTATTCCTTTCGGAACGGGACAGCCTCCACCTATTCAGAAAGGATTACTGCAAAACATTGCGAAATATTTATTCCGTATATTGAGGGATTTCCTTATTTTGGGCTTGTATATACGCGTACATCTCACTATATTTGGAAATGTGTTCTGTTAAACAAACAACGGTTATCGGGAACATTGGCCAATACGCTAAACATCCTGCAACATATTTAAATTGTCTTCGAGGAAAGGCTGTGTGAAAGTGTTTCGGATGAAAGTTGCAGCCATGTGGAAAAGTGTTCCGTATAACAGTGGTTATTTCGCTGGAACCCACTTTCATGTTATTAACGTTAACACAGATAGAATTGAAACAAAATGCAATGTATGTATGAAACGCTGTTTTAGTTAGGTACGTAGAAAGCATTTGCAAAGGTAGCTTGAACCTAACTGGAAAGAGAGCAAAGAACACAATGCGTTTGATGGTAATAAATAATGATGGTAATGACGATGATGATATCTGGTGCTGCTGTTAGTACGGAGAGCTTGAACGCGCATTGCATATGCAGATTCACGATGCGACACAGAAGGAATTTGAGACATCCGTTCCGCCAGTCCCGCAAGGTGACAGCGCTGGCATCGTTTCCTACAGTTTCACAGCCCATCCCGATTTCGTCTCGCTCAGTCCAAAAAGTTTTCTGGACTACAAGTGAGTGTCGCTTTAGAGCACTAACTGCGATGTCCTCGGTAACATTAAAGCTATAGAAGTTGTTGAATGGGCCTGTTTGTGCATGCTAACGTATAGTGTGCAAGTTGTAATAGTAGTGTTTCACCGCAATACTATTACAATGGTAGGAGTGCGTAAGTGCGTGTGTTTCAGCTACTTCCCTTCAACTCTGCCCCACTCGAATATTGTCAAGCGAGCAATAGCGACCGCCGCACTTAGAGACGCCCATTCAAGGTCGTGCTTCCACAAGGCTGACTCAATCTTCAAAACTCAAGATTAACCGACGTATGATTTCCCGTCCGGTTGCTATCCGCCGTGGTGGTTTAGCGGATGTGGTGTTGTGCTGCACGAGGTCGCGGGATCAAATCCCGGACGCGACGGCTGCGCTACGTTGTGACAATTGTGAATGCACACCGGAATTCCACGCATGTTCGGTTATCGGCAGATACCCACAAGTTTGCGCCCGTTTGATAGCAGAAGCATACACGATTCGATAGCTTTAAACGATAAAGAAGCCTTGTTCTTTAGAAGTGCACCTTAGACTTTTCTTCAGGGAAAGTCACCCTAATAAAACCGATGATTAGCCCTCGTTCTGCATAAAAACATTTTACCTAGGATTTCATATCTTTGACGATATGACCTACACATGCGGTGAGGTGTGTTGGTTCTATATATTGCTTTGTTGCAATAAAGACAACATTGTTAGTGAGCGCATGTGTTGTCGGTATATTCTATAGGTCCTCGTCTTACACACTGTTTTCCTTTCCCAAAGGAACAGCAACTAGCTCAACGTCGGTTCCTTGTAAAACCCTTGCCATTCAACGTCCAACAAGCCTTTACTGTACACGACGGCAATCTCAAACATTACGCACGAAGAGAAAAGCCGTAGTTTAAACATTTGGGCTAATTCTCACCACTTGAAGTCCCAGCAAAATGCCTGACAGAAGGATTCGAGAGTGAGAGCATTGAAAGCTTGTTTCGTGCAGTTTCTGTGCCGTATGTTTCCGTGTCGTCATGTTTACTAGCCGAAAAGTGTCAACAACAGAAAAACTCTCTTTTCTCCATCCATTATTAAATCTGACCACTAAAGTCCGAGCGTATTCCCATGGAACAAGCAAGCACACTCAAGGGTGCCACAGTTCTACTTGTGCTTTTCTTGTTCGACCACTAGCTCTAATGAGTTTGTGTGCGTTTTTTATGTTATTAGATAGTGTTAGTTTGTCCCTAAACTTACCATATATAAATTAACGGGTTACCGGAGCCATGAACCACAGTAGCAATTCTGGTTGTGACATCTTGTGACTATTTCTTAAACTTCATAGGGTTAGAGAAATTTTTTTTTCTCGTCAGTGCTAATACCAATGGATACTCTTAAAAGTGCGGCATGTAAAGCCTGAATTCAAGAATCATAATCAGAATTCAAGTAGAATATGTATAGGCCACTGCAGTATGACGTTTGCGTGTGTACTAGTAGTTACTCTGAGTCACCAGATGTCGCTACCAGCTTTGTTGTTGCCGTACACCTCTCCGGTAGCCCGGTTTTCGGCAAACAGTAATACGTTTCCTGACAAGCTAACACTCTCAATTTATAGGGCGTGAACATGGGCGAGTTGGGATCGTTTTTAAATTGCCAAGACGCGTTACTGACGGGACTTATAGTTTAACTCCTACATGTTTATTCATCTACATTGAGTCTGTAACGTGCTTTAGCAGCTTAATCTAAATTTACCTTCGGAAAGTTTCTATAGAGACTGTTCCCGTGTTCCATTCGTTAACACCATGCCCTGCCACCCACTGCAGATTGAAATTTCTGGTTGGAAAAATGTTCCACGCCGACGTCACCAAGCAGCTGTTGATCAGTCTACCCGGCCACATCGTGTACGGTTTGCGAGGGGCACGTCGGGTCCCGTTCGTTAATGCGCGTCGGTGGAGTCGGCACACCTTCTACAGGTCTCATCAACAGGTAGAGCACCAGTAGAAAGTGGCCAGTTTCACTGTAATTAAACTGGCGACATGGCTCACAGTCGCATTAACTGAACATGGCAACAAAACATCTGAACTAAGTTGAGTATATATGAATCAGACGGTGGTTACCACTCATGTAAAGTGTACATATTTTATATTGCTTGATATACGTATCCGTCAGCAGTGTCGTATATTATAAACGTCAACAAACGCTTGAATTTGTTCAGCGCTGTTGGTGTGTGTCCTTATATATGCGTGTCCAATGTGTGTTTGTGTGGGCATTTTTCTTCTTTCTTTAGATGTGCACTGCTTTGTATCTGGCATATCTTTGTTAAGCGGACGTTCTGTTTCCTCCAGTAATTTTTTTACAAAATTCCGTGAGGGCTGCTCAGCCACTTTCTACGGCTGGCCGTGTTCACTACGAGTGTTCTTGGCGTGACTGGCTACGAATGCATGGCCGCTTATAAATCACTCTTTTCTGCATTGATTTCAAGTAATATAATTGTTTGTTTGCAAACTGTTGAGCGTCTTCTGTGTAGGTTTGCAAGCAAAGTTTCAAAGAGAAATTTACAATCGCTAGTTTAGAGCAAGTACTTTCGTGCTGATTTTGTATTGCTTCAGAGAGGTTTCAAAGTTCAAATGGCAGCTTGGAAATTCGGTACAGAGCCCCCACTGAGCATAGCGTTTCAAAATTTCACCACCGGGATTGCACTAAAGCAAGCTTTTATTCTGCAATTTTTCATAGTAATAGCGACATTATTCTTCATGTAAAAATGGCGTACTTTATTCCGGTGCACATGCGGAACGCAATTCCCAACGTGCTGACAGCTTCCCTAATCGAGCAGAAGACAAACGGAAAGGAATGCACGCAGGATTACGGAAATTCACTGATACTAACTCTTTGAACTCAGTGCCCCTCTCATCGTACGAGTTCTTTCCCGTCTTCTTCACTGGCGCTGGTATGAACGCTGACAGAAAGATGACGAAACCCACCCAGAGCAAGATATTGTTGTCTAACTATTAAATTTTTGATACGATGCACCTACAACTACAAAATTCCTCTAGAATGTTGGACCTACAAAGCTCCTAATGTATCTAATTTTCGTCGGGATACCTACGGCCGCCGTGAAACGAGAATTCCGCTGAATAACAAAAGCAGAGGTAGCTCCAAAGCACAGTTTCCAGAAATGTGGTAATTTCTCGAAAGGGTCCTGCAATATCATTCGCAGTAATATTGACAACACATTACCGCTTAGGTGCCATCGTGCTCTCCGCAATGAATCGCGTGAACTCCACTGGCTTTCTCAGAATAAGCTTCATGCCATTCCTCAATTTCCTAATAGCTCTGTCACAAGCGTTAGGTAAACATTTCATGGCGTGACTTCAAGACCACGAAAAGTAAACAAATACGCTTGCACAAAACGTTTTCTCTGTACCTAAGTATAGCACTAAGCGATTTGCAGTCTATTCCAGGCATAGAAAAACAAGTGGTGGAAGCAGTAGCAGCAGGTCTCAGTCCCAGTTGGGAATAAAAAAAGGCGAATGTCTATATATGTGAAAAGAACAGATTAAATATACTTATAGTAACAGCACTTTTGAATCCTTGCGATACTTTTTTCCTTTAAATGGCTTACTGAGTATTTCTTGATCAACCCACTTCTCCGAAACTACTCGACGACATTTCCATTAGCGCATTGCCCTTGTATGCATTTGGAAAGGAATAACGAAACTCATTCCAGCGGTATAACTTCAGTTCAAGTTACATTTTGGCAGTGACGTTCTCTGCGCCATTTGACTGATATCTTTAAAGGTAAAAAGATGTACGTTACTTCCCTCGCTGAGCACTACCGCGAATCATAACCTGTAACGCGCCGGAGGAGGCGTGTGTGTTTTTAACAACATAAAAAAAATTGGACCACCATTGGGGCAATTTGAGCCTGCTGGTATGTTATATATAGTAGAGGTTCTGAATAGCAAAATAACGTGATAAACGGGAACGACAGAGCACTGAATCGCCGTTTTCTATGGGCTTAGTGGACTACCAAACATCCTGCTTTTATATTCTTTTTTATTTTCTTCCTGTTTTTAACCCAGTGCGACCCACACGCTGTTCCACGTCAATAAAAATTTAACTATACTGTTGGCGAGTATTTCTGGCCATGTGGAGTACATTTGTAGAAAAAGCAAAATGAAAACACTTTTCGGGGGGAAACTTGTATTAGTAAAGCACTGCTTTATTAGTAATTGTTCTCCTAAAATATATCGTATTAGAAATGCTTCTATAAGTTCCTTGCGCTTCAGCAACTATTGTTAGGCATCAAATCCAGCTTAGCGTAAGTGATATGTCACGGATCGCACGGATGAAGTATAGTCTTTTATTCGTTATACCACACGCAGTGCAGCATCTTGTATGCAATCGTGCTAGCTAACCCCTGATTCACTTTTACAGACGGGCGCAAGAGCGTACGAGTCGGTCCATCCTTTCTTCGTGATGACGACAGGGAATGCCTCTGTGGGCCTCTTCCTCCGCACTAGCAACGACGTCGGTAAGGACTAGCCTAAAAAAAAGAAAATAAAAAGGCTACCATTCCTGCATCATGCACGATGTAACCTTAGCGCGATAGCTGCAGTCATAGTGGCCATCTTTGTAGGGGAAAAAAATTGAGCTGTGTTTGGGGATTGCCCTTTCAGAATACCAAGCAAGCCTTGAAATCTTAGCGTTAGAAGAGGCTTATATAGTTTAAAAAATACGCGGAAACAATAGACAGCCGTGGCGATGCCGCCTTGATCGTTTCCGCTCAAATTCACTCTGATGCCGTGAATTTTTAGGCTGTCTAATCAAGCCTAGAGATGTTTCTTATTCGAAGAATATGATTAAACGAGCCAAAAACTATACTTATCACTATAGAGAGCCTAGAAACCTCCTAGCCTTGCAAGTGCTAGTTTGGTGGCAAACCTGTACATGATTGCGCAATCATGGTACGCAGTATGATCTCGTCATTAGAGCATTTTTAGCCTGTACACAAACACCTGACCGCTTGCGGTTTAACAAGTAACTGGTATACCAGGCAAGAACTGCGCTGGTAGCGACACCTTGTGAAACAATGTTTAACGAAAGGACATGCAAAACGAATGCTGCAACTTACATATTCTGTATGACTATTGCGGTAAAGCGTTGGTAGTAACGTAATGCTTAACCTGTCATACTTTTATGATTTTCCTCCTATACAAACGTGATTCGACAAAAAAGGTAGAGAAAGAACAAAAATACGCTGCGCAATATAGATGGACAAATTCTCACAAGACGTCTCTACCAGCTTAGCCACTACCAGCCACGTCTCTGGTAACCTTGTAACCTGTAAACAGCAAGTAATTTGCGGAGTAAACCCTAAATATGATCGCTTCGGCACAAACAAGAAAGGACGGAAGGGAACCAGCGGAGCGCCAACTTTCGAGTGTTTATTTTCTATTGCATGGCATGCAATTGCAATATATACATGCAGGCGAATGCGCGACATACAAAAACAGCTTCAATCGCGCAGCATCCTAATCCCAGCCTGCTATCAAAAAAACCTTCTTTCTACATGCATATGTAACACTGATGCGTCGCTAATACAAGACGAACCTCGCTCTTTAATATGAAGCGCCTCTAACAATTCACGTGCCGTGGTGTCCCTGCTTCTACCGAGAATCCGTACCTCGTCCAGGTTTGGCTCACACTGATGTGAGTTGCGATGCTTAGGCAAATGTTCTCCGTCCTTTCAGTGACAGCTCATGTACCCGTGCACGCTCATTTACGCATCGCCCAGTCTGGCCGACGTATGTCTTACCATCGTGGTCTTACCACAAGACAGCGGAAACGTGCTCGCCGCGGTTGCCGATTAAAATTTAAAGAAGAACAACTAAAACGGCCACTCGAGATTTCATCAACGGCTACACTTGCGGCACGTTAAATAACAGTATTTGTGAAAGTTCACAGCCTGTTGCACATGGTAGGCCGTGGAATGAGTCCAAGCGCTGTCTTCCTCTTGGCGCACAGAGGTGACACTGTCGCCCAACCAAGTGGCCACGTTCCGCGTTGCTGGTGGCGTGCTCGACTTCTTCGTCTTCTTCGGAGCCAGCCCCGCTGAAGTGGTCGCGCAGTACACACGACTCGTCGGTCTGCCGGCGATGCCCTCGCTCAGGTTCATCGTGAGTGGACAAACGGCCAGCACCAACAGAAGAGTTGTTCCCTTCACACTCTTCCTCCCAGAGGAGGCAAGTTGCGCACTTCGTGCCTTATGGTCAATCACTGAAATGAGTATTCAGTCGACCGATCAGTCGGGTATAGTGGGTCAAGCAGTCAACGAAGTATTTATTATACAAGTCATGTAATTCATAAGTCATCCAGCAAAAAAGTCAATCAGCCGGTCAGCTAGCAAGGAAGCCAGTCAGCCAGTCGGCCGGTCAACCAGCCAGTCAAGTCGGTACAGCTTAAAGGAAGCGGTAGGCAGAGTACAAAGATCATGGAAGGGGTCATGCTTTTTTATTCTTGTCGACAATAAATATTGCAGGCTCTGTTCGCCATAGTTCGTTCTTACGTGCGGAACTAACCATTTATTTGTTTTATCTTGTGTGTATATATATATATATATATATATATATATATATATATATATATATATATATATATATATATATATATATATATATATATATATATATATATATATATATATATATATTGATGTGTGCGTGTTATTCTAGAGGGAGCCTTAAGACGTTCAGAGAGACTTGGCAGAAAAAGATCTGAGGGAAATAAATTATGAAAATATATCACCGGAATTTCTTATTACGGAAACAGCCGTTACAACGTGTTTCCTGCGACATTATATTGCTACCCTTGCCATCATTCCACGTCACCGCTCTTTACTGGATAACATACAATTACTGTAATGTGAAAATTCTCACAGTTGAAAAGACGACTTCCTTCATTTGGATTGCGACCCATATGACTGCTCTAAACAAGAGCGCGACAGGACACAGTCTACGGTCTGTTCTACTTTTCGAGATTTTGTTACCGAGAACGCATTTCGGCAAACTGAACTTCATGCAGCTTTGCAAATTAGCGCCAGTTGTCACAAAAAAGGAATGATGGAATCGTAAAAATATACTACAGTGGTCGCTTTGATTGCAGCCTCATCCTCTCCTCGCCGCTCATTGGCGAACGTTTTTCGCATCATTGTTTGTTGATAGATGTAAATAATAGATATGGCGGATAAACCACAGACCTCACAGGTGCTGCGATTCCGAGTGACCGCAATGGCAATTGTCGCAAGATTATAAATCACGCAGTATTTCATGGATAAACTCAGTGCGGAGGAAGCTTGAAATGGGGAGGAAAGCTCAATAAAGGAAATCCGCATGAAACTCTGAAGTGCTATCAGTTCTCCTATATGTGAAGCTCGTTATTTTCTCTTCCGTTCTCACTCAATATTGGGTTGCCTTGTTTATTGTTGTAGTGCTTAGCTTGTAGTTTTAGTGGCAAAACGTTCTATTTATTAAACAGTGGATAAGGACTGAATAATTTATGCGTGCTATGTTCTCTCAGTAACATTTAATACAAGTCGTGCATCCCTGCAGCGTTACGATTTTATCGTCTTCCTTTTTTTTTACGATGTACACGTAATATTATTTTCAATGTTGGATGGTTCCAGCTTTCACTTTTTCTTTATCTCCTGATTGTTTTCACTGTGCTTGCAGATGCGATTGTGTTTATGAAAAGAAAGCACCTATACAATCTCCATGACGCATATTTTCGCTTGTTTCAGATAAAGAAGAATGGCATGGACGACCCCCTTCGTTTGGCCGTTTTCCGAGACGTTGGAGGAGCTGTGCTCACATGTCGAGTGAGTCATCTTTCTTTTGTTTGGCCGCCAGCATTTCCTAAGGGCGTAAGAGTACATTGGTATCCCTGTCACGGAGCCACTCCTAAATCTTGCGGCAAATTTACTGAAAAGAATGCCCTTCTAAGCCAGGGCCGAATATTTAGCTCAAACACTGAAGATGTTTTTGTAGGCTCAGTTCAAATCATGCCAAATAACCACGCGGCTGTGAGGCCATGCTTTCCTCCTTGTAGCACTTAGGCGGCGGCTGTGTATGGCGCGGGTGAGCGCGTTTGCGCGCGCCGTATCTTGAAATCTATCTCCGATAGGTGAATAGTATAGCCGCGCGGAGGGCTGTGAGCTTCGCGTGCGGTGTATTCTCGCTGCCTGGTTTACGTTGAAACGAGAGGCAACACGAAGGTCGATTCGCTCGCTGATGCTGCCGCTGTTCCTCACGCCCGCGTTTCGGCCGCGAGTGTTCGCGGTTGTCGAGTGAGATATGTTTGTCTGTGCGCGCGTGGCGCCATGATTGTTAATGTTGTTAGTAAGAGAGAGAGATAACGTAATTGAAAGAAGGCAGAGAGGTCTGCCTGAGCTAAGGCGCTCTAGTCTGCTACTCTACACAGGGGTAGGGGGAACGGGGACATAAAGGTGTGACGAGGGATGATGATGACATAGCAAGAGGGATGCGCGACCGAATGTTTACAAGTTTATAGGGCTGGTAGAACTAGTATCCTTACTTCGTATAGCTGTCTAATTTTTTGCTATCGCAACTGATCTTTCTCCTTTCGGGCAAAACAGTGACTTTTTTTTAAATAAAAGATCACAGGGTAGAAGCAGGAAGCGTGCAGCGTGTGGCGTTTTTGATGATGTGCTACGAAAGTAGATGTCGACACTTTCATGGCACACTGCTTGTTCCGTCACATTTAAATGCGGAAAAATAGGTTTTAAACTCTCATGACATATTCGGGTGTTCATTTGATTGCGAGCGCTCTGACCGTTCGATGGTGGTGAAAAACGCCTTTAAAGCTTTATTGCGAAAGAAAAAACGAGTTATGGAAAGTAAGTGTTCATAATGCTTTATTATTATTAGCGGAGACCAATCATGCTATCTTGAACGTTTAGTTGCTCTTTTATGGAAACCTAGAAGCACTACCAGAGCGCTGAAAAACGACACGCGAATGTGCCACGAGATGACGAGGTGTATATAATGTGCATATGTAACGAGATAATCCCGAGATGTCCAGAAGGGGCGAACGGTCTGGAAACGTTCGGGCACACTAATGGGTAGCTCAGCTTGCGACATCAAAATATATTGACTTAGAAGTTACACGCAACACGCCAGTTCGCGTAAATAATACGGAACTCAACATAACCTGAACAAGTTCTTCACCTGAAATGTGTTAGGTAGGTAAGTCGTTAAACACTGAAAGATAAATACAAATAAATAATTCGCCGACGATTGCGATACTCCCTAATGCGAAATTTGAACACAGCTATATACGTGTTTCCATTTCTCTAATATTGGCTGGCACGGACAAGCTGTCTCGTGCGGTACGTTGCAAACGGAGCGAATTGGGGTATGACTGCCTCGCTGACCCGGAGATTGCGAGAGGCAGCGTGTGGGTGACGTGTGCGCAGTATTCACAGGAGCGCTGATGCAGCGCTTTGTTTCCACACAGACAACGCGCGCTACTCTGGCGCCACCTCGTAACCATCTTCCCCGCGCAGCCCGTCTTGCGCGGCATTATGCTTTTCCCCTGACACTTTCGTCATACCATCCTCCTCCGCTTTCCTCCTCGCGCTCTCTTCGCTATCATTATCTTTCATCTCCCGCGGCACTCCGCATTTGCTTTCATCATTAACTGTGCTCGTTCGCTCGGTTACGACGTAGAACGCCAAAGATTGCCGCAGGAACTGGTACCTAAAAGTTGCGCACTAAAAATAAGCGCTGGTGTATGCCAAGAAATGTTTTATATTTCGAAAAGTCATTACATAGTTTATCGCATGCATTCACGTTATCCTCCTAATCCACTTTGAATCTAGACTGGCCGCGGATCCGTGGAGCGACTCGTTGATCTGACACATCCGGCAGCTGATGACGAGTGGTCCAAGATGTTTGACCTCGTACAAGTTATCGAAAACTTCAAGACTGCAGGCGTACTGGTGCGTAGTCTGTTCAGAAGGTCGTGCGACACATATTGGGAATCATGCTTATACTAGTAAAGTTTTCTTTGAAAACTCTGTTGTCGTTGCTTTCGATATAATGGGTTAATCATTAGAAGCGACAATGAAGGTGAAAATTTCAATATTTCGAATTTCGCGCCGTAACCCCAGCCCGTAATACGTCAGTTAGACGTCACGGACTTTAAAGTATCTCATTTTTTCGTTTA
Source organism: Dermacentor variabilis (assembly GCF_050947875.1). Classification (NCBI taxonomy): domain Eukaryota; kingdom Metazoa; phylum Arthropoda; class Arachnida; order Ixodida; family Ixodidae; genus Dermacentor; species Dermacentor variabilis. The sequence continues at coordinate 13,994,101 of NC_134575.1, read as the reverse complement.
GGGCGCGTTGGCTTAGTAAAAGTACCCGGAACTCACCATATTCAGTCTTTTACTCGCTTTACAACACAATGTAGTCGATGCTTACTGCAAAAGAATTAACTAGGCCATAGCAGACACCGTCAAAATCCATGCCGTTACGGCGTGCTGGTGCTGGAACTTAAAGGGAGCATTGCCACCAGTCTTTCGTTTGCGCGTTACTTCCTTTCTTACCAATCAGCTTCTCCTGGTAAGAGTGGTGTTCTTGGTATTGTAGAAGGGTAATTTCCTCATGCAGGATAAATTATTATTTTTTCTTTGGTGTCCCTTTAAAGAATTTGAGGTGGCCCGGGCGACACTCATAATAGCAATAAAAGAACTGAATTGAATTGAATATATCTTTATTTCCAATAGATTGGGGGAGGCAGGGAAGAAAAGTTGCAAGTGCAGCTTTTCTTCCCTGTCTCGCAGAATGACTTTTTCTAAATCTTTTCTGGACAGCCGATCAGGCTCAGTGCCTTCCTAAATATTCCTTTCGTCCTGTTTATTTTTTTTTTCATCATGCCCGACAACGGTGACGCAGTGGCTAGAAGCATTCACGTGCTTGAAGAGTGACAGCAACGTCACCGACTGTCCGGCGCATGCACGAAGATTCCCTGGTGACGTATGTGGCACGGCCCAGCTGCACCGGTCTGCGTACTCTGACGTGCGGAACGCGTACGGCTACCTCATGGCGCGAATGGCCCACCGGTTTGTCCACTGTTTTGCGGCTTACGCGTGCACATTGTAGAACTGAAACTGGATAGTACTTACACATGTCCATGTGGCTTGTGCTGGCCACGTCTTCCACGGCATGTATATGCTGTTCTCTTGTTCTTGTGTGATGAGTTACTTTTGGGAACATGTTTAGGACATTAATAACAACAAAATGTTACGCTGGAGCTAACTGGAAGACTCCGGCGCTTGGAACAAAGGAAGCGTCGTAATAAAGCTTGAACTTCCTTTATGAATGAACAAGAACACTACACAAGAGACGGAACCTAAACACCACTATTATATCTACAACTTGCATGGCGTCTCAGTCATTAGTTCTTGTTTCTCCCTCGTTAGCACGTGTATCTGGCTTTGTGAACACTGAACCCAGTGGTGACATTTTTCGGCATTATCTCACGGTGCACCGTACTCATCCAGGGTGATCACGCCGAAGAGACAGGCTTATCCCGCTCTGGCCACTATCAGCGACACGTTTCCTGGCATCGGCCAGTGGAACGTCTTCTGGAGTCTTGCACGCGTAGATGGAGCAAAGGGCCTCATAAAGGCTGTTCGAGGTAAGCCTCCTCGACACCGCAGAGTGCTAGATACCACATATTTTTTCGTGACCGTTTCACAGCTCGACACCGAGTGTGTCAGGGTATGATACGGCAACAAATATATACACCGCAATCGGTCAGTCTTTCTTTCTTAATTTTTTTTGCTTGGTTTCTCCAAAGGCTCATGACAGTGGGTGAGTTAAGAAGGTGAGGGATATCTTTGTAAAATGAACGCCCAAAAACATCAACGAAACAAAGCTTCCAATGAGGCACATGCTTTGGAACAATTCCAAACCACTATAACATAAGATAAACTACGAAACAACCCACTTTGACACTTTATTGGTAGCTAACATGATAAAAAAACAAAGTTGCTTTGGAAGACAGAGACACAAAGAATGCTGAAGTATTACAAAACATGGATATAAACAGCAAGAGGCAAAGTATAAAGACCGCATGATACCAATTAGAGTACTACATGACGTTCCACAGGGGTGAAAACAGTCATGAAACATTTCTTGTGTACGTTTTCGGTCGCTTCGTGGGGGACTATATAAACATTAATTTCTTAGGGGGGGGGGGGGAGAGACTATCTAAGGCGCTGAATAGTGATGGCAGTATTTATGACCGCTGTGTTACTGGTTTCTGCCATAAGTGAGGCAACTTTTGCGTTCGTGGTTTGAATACACCTCATCCACCACCAAGCCCCTTCCTCGACAAGCATTTTTCTTTCACGAAGTGTAATGTTTATTGAGTACACGGGTGGACATGTCTACACCTCCGGTGGATGAAGAGCTATGTGCTCAATGCGTGTTTATGGACACAACGCTAAGGAAAAAAAAGCCGAAAACACAAATTATCAAAGCAACAAAAAATTATTTAAAGCGCATAACAGCAACCTCAACAATTTAATGCGTTGACTGGAAAACTCAGTGTAACATTTGGGCACAGATACAGGGAACCGACGGCGATGAACGCTGCTATTACTAATAACTGTTTACGTTGCGCTAAGCTTTCCTGTAAACATGACAGACAAGCTAGCCCGTCAGTTTTTACAGATAAACAGTCGGCTCTTATTTTGTTGTTACCGTACGTAATCACAAGAAAGTAGGCCTAGAGATATAGCACCACTCGTGAGGAGCCTAAGTCACCAACATATGCCCCCAACTCAAGTCGAAAGTGAAGTCTCCTTGCGTTCGGGTTCACTGTATCGCATATCTATTTTGGCATGTATATTTTGCGGAGCGTGGACAGCTGAGGTAGCTGGTGCTTCAGCCAACCGCTGAAGTGCCTGAATGTAGCTAAAGATCGGCCGTCTTTCTCATTCGGCCTCTAACAACATATGACACTGTGAAGTTGCAGAACCTGGAACCACTTCTCGTGTCAGTGTTGTCTGCTACAGAAGCAAGGGTGCGCTAGCAGAACACGTAATAAATTTTGGAGCAGGGCGAAATACAACACGGATGCCACTCTTCGTGAGGTCGCCGCATGCATTCAACTGTAAAAAATATTTGTCGAACACAGACATCCAGCTCTACAGCATGATGGGTCTACCATACTTTCTGGCGTCCTTGTGCCCGGTGCAAGATGTGGAAAACAGCACCATACACGGCATCTGCAGCCTTTGGCTGAACTTGGCGGCCTTCTTTCCTGTGGTTCAACGCGTGAAGGTTTTGGAGACGTCGAACGTAAGTGGCGAAGCACAGGCTGTGGTTACCAAGTGCACACTAACTGCAATGGAAATGTTCTGTAGCTGCATCGCTTGAAGGCAATGTCTTTTTAGCGAGTTGCCAGAACTTTTCCGTGTCGGGCATGCTTCTAGTCGTTTTCGTGGGCTGATCCCGAATAAAGTGCAGCCCAAAAATGCGGGCTACTATGGGCTACTGTGTATACGTGCCCCTGGTGCCATTGCTCACCGTGATGTTTTGTGGAGCGCCCTAGTAGAGTAAACATGCCGCATGACTTCGCGAGCGGAGTTTGTACTGCATTCTTATGCTGTCAGAGAGTATTACAGTGAAACGCAGCGTGAAACTATGCAGGGCGATGATCCAGCAGAAAAGTCTGCGTGCTCACGCAGTGACAAAAATGTGAAACCTCGGCGTTGGTCCGCTTAGGATGATTGCCGTATAAGCGGGAGCAGAATGGGCTGCTGACACACTGCACGGTAGAAGCATTCCGTAATTTCAAAGTATGACACAAAGATCGTTGAAGATCGTTTTTGTTTGAATGTTTCTGGCACTTTGCCTCAACAGTTTACAGCACTCGAACTTTATGTCTGGTATAAATATGCGGAACAAGTATGAATGCGGCGCTTGCTCGTGCATTTGTGCTGTGTTCGTTTTCTTCTTATCGTACATATTTCCTTTTTCCTGTTTTGGTTATTTAGCGCAATGTAGTAACAAATAACGAAAAAGGAACTTAATTAATCCAGCTCTTCACAAGACAGGGGCTGCAGAAGCGTGTTTGCGCACTTGCGGTTGGTTATCCGATGGGTATATTAGGATGGAATTTTAGGCTTGACGTTGGCCTGAGCGTCCTGTGCCTACTACTGAGTACCAGGACAGAGGCACGTAAGGTGATGTGGGGCCGCCGTAGACATAGTAACGGGTCCCTTAGCACAGGTTCCTGGCCTGTCAGTTGGCCGAGTGTACATTCACGTCGATTCACGAAGCAACGTTGAATGTAATTTTCTTTTCCTCGGTCCCCAGGATGCTTCGACCGAAGAGATGACCCCCGAGAAGTCGTACATGAGAGCAGTGAAAGGCGCCCGGTCACTGCGCAGCAAGTTCCTTCCTCACCTATACACGCTGATCTTCAAGAGCTCCACCACCGGCGCTATGATTGTGAGACCTCTAGCGTTCGAGTGAGTATAGAATTAACACATTTATATATATTATACATATATTCAGCTTACTCAAGGTAACAATTTCCGGTGACAGGGACTTAGTTTCCTATTAAAAAAAATTATTTAAACAGCCTGAAGAAAGCTCTATACGGGCTAGCTCGAATATAACGAACTCGCATAAAGTGACATTTTCCATGTCGAACACGCGTAACTGTCTGGTCGAGACTGACTTAAAATAACTCCTTTATAACAAACTGGATATTGGATATATATCTATTTCGGCGCCCGCTAACAGTGCCATAAAGCCGCTTACATGGCATGAACGCAATTGTTCAAGGGAATTATATTTATTTATTTGTATAAAACGGTTCTTGCTTGCGATGATTTCTTTTTCCTGTCTGTATCTCTGTGTGCGGTATTTTCTTAGTGGACTGCGGCAGTTCTAGACAATGTCGTGCATTGAGAAGGCAGTTCTTAATGACTATGACAAACATTTATATGCAAGGCAAGAATACTACCCTATTCCTGTACTTTTGTTTTAGATTAATCAATTTCTTCCTTGCATTTCTCTCCGCTGTGGGTACAAAATTTGCGTATTAAAACGCGTGGGAAAAGTTTGTTTTGGTTTGCTATAGGCGAGTTTGGGGGTATGTGGGATTAACTGATTTAACGAACTACTTCGAGTGCATGTACGTGGGTGCTGGTTATAACAAAGGTCTGCGTATATGTGGTACATTAACTTCATACTTATGCTTTAGGTTTCTGGCCTCAGCCTTTTAGTTACCTGCTCTCTAGATGTAGAATTCTTACAGAAAAGTTGCCGTAGCTATACAGGCAATGCTGCAGATACGGTGCATCTCTGCTTGATAGAAAAACGTCAAGTAGTCCGGCAAGTATGATATTGCTTTACTTTTTGCCTTTTCGGCTTATAGCGCCACGGGGGTCGTAAAATGAAGCGGTTAGTAAGACAGTTTGGAATTACATGATATATTTTTCCGTTGTAACAAGCAAAGTATAACAATGAATGACAGAGTGGTACGTTTTCCTTAATGTTTCTTTTGATATCTCTTGTTTTTGGACGACGAAACGGAAGCGTTTGAGCGAGCCTTTTTATTTAATTTTCACGCGTGTTGCTTTAATGTGAGAGAGGCCTCATATTTGTTTCTTCGCGCTCCAATTGCGATGCATTTTCCACAAACTGTATACGCACTTCATAGCTCGATTAGAGTTTGTGGGCGACGCTGGATGAAACAGATTGAAAGATCAGGGGCGCTATTCATTTGTTGCAATGCCAGTGCACCGTCCGAGAACGACGGCGAATTCATGGCTTGGCCTTCTCGTTCTTCTCGCTCTTCAATGTGCGTGTTACTTCGGCGTCTTTGGGTTCCGACCAAACACAAACGCGAACATTAACGTAAAAATTATTCCACAACTACTAAAAGCAATTTTAATAAATGGTGTTTTGTATCTATTTCTTTAGGAGCGGCCGTGAAACGTGCGAATATATCCAACTGTGGTCTCATATGTGCCCTTCTGCTCCTTATCTTTGCTTCCATAACGATGCGTCTACTTGTCTAAGTTGATAGCCGAAAGCAAACTTCCTCGAAAAAGAGAGAATCAAATGAACAATAAAATAAATTGCTGTGATTGCTAAATAGCTTGCTTTCTTAAATATTCTGTTAGCCTTGCAGTATACGCCAGATGGAAGCAGTGCCCTGTTGGTAGCATTTGTTTTCTTTTCTGTCTCATGTTCGCAGCGAGCTTTTGCAAGGTTATAGTGTCTGCATATCCACATATAGTCGTCCACGCATGTAGAAGCAATACGTTTGGATGTTGAAAGACTGCTGTTAGACGAGAAAGATATGTACTTGTTATAGCTTCGCCCTTCAAATAACATGTACATGTTAAGTAACCTAAAATGACAGCGAAAAGAAATTGAAGCGAAGTATTCTGCTCAAAGCCAGAAGAAAACATGCTTAGACAGCCTGCTTACATATAATATAGCAGGATACATAGTGTAGATTTCACCAAACTTTACCAATAAGCAATGACAGATGTTCTGCAAAGAGCTACAATGAGTGAATTCCATCACACAAACACCAAATTTAACGCTTAATTTGCACGTGTAGTCATTCACGTTAGCCTTAAATACGTGTTGTTAGGTTAGCAAATAGCAGGGCTAATTTTCAACTTCCTGAAGCACTGGTCACTTTAAAGTAAAACGCGCATCACATATCAGGGAATACAGCGTCAGCACATGGAGATATCCTCGAATGTACCAACTGAAAGGCCACGCATATTACACCGCAATTAGGTGGAAACACGCGAAAATAAAATAGAAGGCGAAATGTGTTTATTTGTTTTTCGCCTTTACCGCTCCGCATAACACTGTGTTGACTCAGTAATTCACTGACGCTTGGTTCAGAAGCCAGTGCATACTTGCTAAACTTACGAAGGAACCAGAAAAAAAATTGAGTCTTATTTTACAATGTCATAAGTGAACTTGTAAGTAAGCACCGCTATATAGGTGAAACTAAGTCACGGGGGACAAGCGATAAACATACCAGGTATGCTATAGGAATCAGTCTCTTTAAGCACTGTTACAGAGACTACTTTTTACGAATGACGTGTGAGTGGAATAAACTGCCGGAACGTGCCGCAAATGCAAATTTGGAGAACAGTTTTTTTCTTCTGTTTTTCAGGAGTGTCTTCGTTAGTCGGGGAGTATTTGCTTCGGCTGTTAAGTGCTTTTACTTCGGGCTTGATATTCGTGCCCCAGATAGATGCGCAATTGTAGTTGCTTCAAGAAGTCGTACATTTTCAAGATCGCTGTTCCGTGTACTACCGTTTTAACTTGTAATATCTGTGTGTGAAAATATATTGTATTCTGATATTGTGTTGTAAGGTGTGCTTTTGCGGTATGCATTTGGTGTTGTGGTAGTGTAGTACAGATTATGCAGAGCGTAGTAAACGCGGACAGTGTCTTCAAATAAATAAACTAATTAATTAATTAATTCGATGCTTGTGAGTAAATCAGACGCAAAATGCGTTTTCGCCCCCTCACGTTTCATTCCAGCGTGGTCAACCAAAGATTTTATGTTTGCAACTTTCTTCAAATAATGTTTGTTAACTTCTTTGATTTAGGTACGTTGCCAGTGTTCTCCAAGAGAGCAAGCAACAACTTGCATTTCTTGGCTCTGACTTGTGTGTATTTGCCGTGTAATTGATCCTTTCTCAACCAGACCCACATTTCTCTTTGCAAAAGCATTACATTTCAAATCTCTGTGTGTCAATGTCCTTGCTTCCCAGGTTTCCAGGTGAGCGTCTGGCACACACCTACAATACGCAGTTCATGCTGGGCTCACACCTAATGGTGGTTCCAAAGACGCAGTACGAGGTTGGTATTCCTGCTACCGGCAGCGTTACGCTTCTCGTACCACTTGTCAGGCATTTCATCATCATCATCATCATCAGCCTAGTTACGCCCACTGCAGGGCAAAGGCCTCTCCCATACTTCTCCAACTACCCCGGTCATGTACTAATTGTGGCCATGTTGTCCCTGCAAACATCTTAATTTCATCCGCCCACCTAACTTTCTGCCGCCCCCTGCTACGCTTCCCTTCCCTTGGAATCCAGTCCGTAACCCTTAATGACCATCGGTTATCTTCCCTCCTCATTACATGTCCTGCCCATGCCCATTTCTTTTTCTTGATTTCAACTAAGATGTCGTTTACCCGCGTTTGTTGCCTCACCCAATCTGCTCTTTTCTTATCCCTTAACGTTACACCCATCATTCTTCTTTCCATAGCTCGTTGCGTCGTCCTCAATTTCAGCAGAACCCTTTTCGTAAGCCTCCAGGTTTCTGCCCCATATGTGAGTACTGGTAACACAGAGCTGTTATACACTTTCCTTTTGAGGGATAGTGGCAACCTGCTGTTCATGATTTGAGAATGCCTGCCAAACGCACCCCAGCCCATTCTTATTCTTCTGGTTATTTCAGTCTCATGATCCGGATCCGTGGTCACTACCTGCCCTAAGTAGATGTATTCCCTTACCACTTCCAGTGCTTCGCTACCTATCGTAAACTGCTGTTCTCTTCCGAGACTGTTAAACAATACTTTAGTTTTCTGCAAATTAATTTTCAGACCCACCCTTCTGCTTTGCCTCGCCAGGTCAGTGAGCATGCATTGCAATTGGTCTCCTGAGTTACTAAGCAAGGCAATATCATCAGCGAATCGCAAGTTGCTAAGGTATTCTCCATCAACTTTTATCCCCAATTCTTCCCACTCCAGGCCTCTGAATACCTCCTGTAAACATGCTGTGAATAGCATTGGAGATATCGTATCTCCCTGTCTGACGCCTTTCTTTATAGGGATTTTGTTACTTTCTTTGTGGAGGACTACGGTGGCTGTGGAGCCGCTATAGATATCTTCCAGTATGTTTACATATGGCTCATCTACACCCTGATTCCGTAATGCCTCCATGACTGCTGAGGTTTCGACTGAATCGAACGCTTTCTCGTAATCAATGAAAGCTATATATAAGGGTTGGTTATATTCTGCACATTTCTCTATCACTTGATTGACAGTGTGAATATGGTCTATTGTTGAGTAGCCGTTACGGAATCCTGCCTGGTCCTTTGGTTGACAGAAGTCTAAGGTGTTCCTGATTCTATTTGCGATTACCTTAGTAAATACTTTGTAGGCAACGGACAGTAAGCTGATCGGTCTATAATTTTTCAAGTCTTTGGCGTCCCCTTTCTTATGGATTAGGATTATGTTAGCGTTCTTCCAAGATTCCGGTACGCTCGAGGTTATGAGGCATTGCGTATACAGGGTGGCCAGTTTCTCTAGAACAATCTGACCACCATCCTTCAACAAATCTGCTGTTACCTGATCCTCCCCAGCCGCCTTCCCCCTTTGCATAGCTCCTAAGGCTTTCTTTACTTCGTCTGGCGTTACCTGTGGGATTTCGAATTCCTCTAGGCTATTCTCTCTTCCACTATCGTCGTGGGTACCACTGGTACTGTATAAATCTCTATAGAACTCCTCAGCCACTTGAACTATCTCATCCATATTGGTAACGATATTGCCGGCTTTGTCTCTTAACGCACACGTCTGATTCTTGCCTATTCCTAGTTTCTTCTTCACTGTTTTTAGGCTTCCACCGTTCCTGAGAGCCTGTTCAATTCTATCCATATTATAGTTTCTGATGTCCGCTGTCTTACGCTTGTTGATTAACTTAGAAAGTTCTGCCAGTTCTATTCTAGCTGTAGGGTTAGAGGCTTTCATACATTGGCGTTTCTTGATCAGATCTTTCGTCTCCTGCGATAGCTTACTGGTTTCCTGTATAACGGCGTTACCACCGACTTCTATTGCGCACTCCTTAATGATGCCCATGAGATTGTCGTGCATTGCTGCAACACTAAGGTCCTCTTCCTGAGTTAAAGCCGAGTACCTGTTCTGTAGCTTGATCCGGAATTCCTCTAGTTTCCCTCTTACCGCTAACTCATTGATTGGCTTCTTGTGTACCAGTTTCTTCCGGTCCCTCCTCAAGTCTAGGCTAATTCGAGTTCTTACCATTCTATGGTCACTGCAGCGTACCTTGCCGAGCACGTCTACATCTTGTATGATGCCAGGGTTCGCGCAGAGTATGAAGTCGATTTCATTTCTAGTCTCACCATTCGGGCTCCTCCACGTCCACTTTCGGCTAACCCGCTTGCGGAAAAAGGTGTTCATTATCCGCATATTATTCTGTTCTGCAAACTACTAATAATTCTCCTCTGCTATTCCTAGAGCCTATGCCATATTCCCCCACTGACTTGTCTCCAGCCTGCTTCTTGCCTACCCTGGCATTGAAGTCGCCCATCAGTATAGTGTATTTTGTTTTGACTTTACCCATCATCGATTCCACGTCTTCATAAAAGCTTTCGACTTCCTGGTCATCATGACTGCATGCAGGGGCATAGACTTGTACCACCTTCAATTTGTACCTCTTATTAAGTTTCACAACAAGACCTGCCACCCTCTCGTTAATGCTATAGAATTCCTGTATGTTACCAGCTATTTCCTTATTAATCAGGAATCCGACTCCTAGTTCTCGTCTCTCTGCTAAGCCCCGGTAACACAGTACATGCCCGCTTTTTAGCACTGTATATGCTTCTTTTGTCCTCCTAACCTCACTGAGCCCTATTATATCCCATTTACTACCCTCTAATTCCTCCAATAACACTGCTAGACTCGCCTCGCTAGATAGCGTTCTAACGTTAAACGTTGCCAGGTTCAGATTCCAATAGCGGCCTGTCCAATGCCTGCCAAACGCACCCCAGCCCATTCTTATTCTTTTGGTTATTTCAGTCTCATGATCCGGATCCGTGGGCACTACCTGCCCTAAGTAGATGTATTTTATTGCCGCCTAAATGCCTGATTCCGATGGCGGCCTGTCCGGCCGCCATTGGAATCAGGCATTTAGGCGGCAATAAAATACATCTACTTAGGGCAGGTAGTGCCCACGGATCCGGATCATGAGACTGAAATAACTAGAAAAATAAGAATGGGCTGGGGTGCGTTTGGCAGGCATTCTCAAATCATGAACAGCAAGTTGCCACTATCCCTCAAAAGGAAAGTGTATAACGGCTGTGTGTTACCAGTACTCACATATGGGGCAGAAACCTGGAGGCTTACGAAAAGGGTTCTGCTGAAATTGAGGACGACGCAACGAGCTATGGAAAGAAGAATCATGGGTGTAACGTTAAGGGATAAGAAAAGAGCAGATTGGGTGAGGCAACAAACGCGGGTAAACGACATCTTAGTTGAAATCAAGAAAAAGAAATGGGCATGGGCAGGACATGTAATGAGGAGGGAAGATAACCGATGGTCATTAAGGGTTACGGACTGGATTCCAAGGGAAGGGAAGCGTAGCAGGGGGCGGCAGAAAGTTAGGTGGGCGGATGAAATTAAGACGTTTGCAGGGACAACATGGCCACAATTAGTACATGACCGGGGTGGTTGGAGAAGTATGGGAGAGGCCTTTGCCCTGCAGTGGGCGTAACTAGGCTGATGATGATGATGATGATGATGATGATGATGATGATGATGATGATGATGATGAATTTAAGGTAGCTGTTTCTTTCATTTCACGATGACTAGAGAACTCGGCAACTTTGCCTTGGCCAGCTTTTTTTTTCTTTTGTCTTTCAGGCCATGGATGCTACATTGAGCTGAGATTGAGCTTAATCAACCGCATATCATGTAATAGTGCACATAGACGTGGTTAGGTGTGATGGGGAAAAAGCTGCATGTCACAGCCTGACTGGCTCCATCACCCGCAGAAAAAAAATTACAAAATTACACAGTTATGCATCGTATAAAAGAACAAGGGACAAATGTGTGAAGAAAGAATGCGGCAGAATCCGTCAGTTGGATTGTTTGTTGAGCGCTGTCAAAATATGTGATGTCACAGTGAGCCTGTCCAGGAGGCTCAGGGGGATGAGGTCGGTGTCACCACCCGTATTTCTCTCTCGCATTTATTATTGCTTACTGAGCTTCCTCTCGCAGTGAGAGTGACAGTTTCTCAGCTGCAGAAGTATAGTCTACTGACTTGGCACAATGTCGCAGGTCCAATACACCGTCCGGGTCGGCTTTTCTTTCGGCGGGCAATATGCGAAGGCGCTCGTGTAGCTGTATATTAGGCACACGTTAAAGAATCCAGTGACCAAAATTAGCGATGCTGCGATGGGGGCCAGTTGGTGAAACATAATGGTTATACGGCATTATGAGCGGTCGTTAATCATTAAAAGGAGAAAAGGTAAAGCGGTAGTTCACAGCTGCTTTGTTTTTCTAATGGTATGGGGCTTATGAACAGAGCTCAAATAGTAATATATTTGAGAGAGGCACACCGGGAGCAAAAAATTAAGAGGTAGGGGGGGGGGGGGTCAATGCAGATTAAAGGCATATACGAGAACCTCATTTTCCTCACCAGCAGGTGTGCTTAAAGCGCTAAGCTTTTTTTTCTTTTTAACTGATGCTGCTTTAAAAGAAAGTTTGGAACTCTTTACATAATGCTGATGCCCATTACGGGCCAAAAGCAGTTGCGAGTTAGTGCTTCACTTAGTCGGTTTTCCTGTCGTTAGTTAACCTGCACCTCGTTACGCCTTCGAGCAGCGTGTCTAGTCACGTGTTCAAAATTGATCCGGAGCTCCCCGACTACACGGCGTCTTGTGTTGGGCTGCTCAGCACGAGGTCGCGGGATCGAATTCCGGCCCATAGCAGCCACATTTATACGGGCGAAATGCCCAAACACCCGTGTACTTAGATTTAGGCGCACGTATGTTATAACATACCCCATGGTGGTCGAAATTATTCCGGAAGCCCCCACTGCCTCATGATCAAATCATCGGTTTGGCACGTAAAACAAAACTTTTTTTTACATGGCGTCTTTCCTAAGCCACTGCGCAGTTTGGGCACAATAAACCCCGGCACCTAACGTTCTTTTGTTTCACAAAGCTTCAAAAAAGTGTTAGCGAGCACATTTCTTACTCTTTTCGCAGGATTCTCGGCTTTCCCTCGACGCTCTGTTGCTGAATTCGACACCGACGCCGGTGTACCTGCCACCGGGTATCTGGTACGAGTGGCAAAGTTGGAGGCAGATAATCAGTCGAGGCTCCGTCGTCTACATGTCCCCGGAAAACACACCCCAGCCAATACTGTTCGTGCGTGGTGGAGGAATTCTGGTCACCAGAAACAACAGCAGGTGACTTCGCCATGACTGACATGGCTGATTATTTTCTCTGAAGAAGCCTTCGTGGCAAATTTTATCATTGATGTGGTTTCAGTTCAGTTTTGTTTCAGTTCCTGCCGGAAGTTAAACCAAACTTTTAGCGTGTGAAGGTCGAGGTTTTGGGCCTGCTGTTTCTGGTGCACATTGCCTATTCAACGAATGTTTGTCGCCACTTGTCCTGACGCATGAACTACCAGTAGATGACTCGTTAAGGTTTTTAGATTTGCGACTTAGTATCTCTAGAGATCCCATGTGCTGGATGTACGAGCCCAGAGGGAACAATCCATTTTTTCTTATCTGTCGGCCCTTTCTAAGCTGGTTAAACGGGGCATTGTAAATCTTTGCTTCACAAATGCCCTAAACGAGTCTTGCTTCCACTGTTTAATGCGCAGTTTCCAAGCGCAGGCCTCCCGCCTAACATATGCCTGGGTACATTGAGCTTTTGTGTGTTTCTGTCGCATAAAAGATATTAAAGAAAATCAAGCTGGGAGACAAAGCACCAGCTCACAGCGCTGCCAGAGACAATAAGCCAGTCGCGGTGCTCCCTTACTTGCACAAGATTTCGCGCAGCTTGAAGAAGATGAGCAGTAGATGTTAAAGTTGTTTTTCCTGCCCCTGAAAAATTATCAGTGCTCTGTAGGCGTGAGAACCCTCATGCCACACGACGAAATCTTTGCAATACTAAGCATAGGAAGCGGTTTGGAGCATGCGCCATGGGTGTGGTTTACATGATTCCCTTGACTTGCGGAAAGAAATACGTTGGCCAAACAGGCAGATGTTTAAATGAGCGATTGAAGGAGCATTTTTACAATGTTCATACTGCCGCGCAAGGTCATCTTGGCATTCACTACAGAGACTGCCGTTGTGACCCTGAATTTGAAAACTGCGTAATAATTTCCAAACACCGAGAACAGCTTACACGTGATATCATAGAGGCTGACAAGATTCAGATGCTGGGAGGCTTTTGCATCAGCATGCCGTCTATTGCCCTCACAAAAAAAAAAAAACGAAATCAAGTATCTGGCTGTGATGCAATAGGGGTTCACGTGTGACTTAATGCAAAGATTGTTTTTTCATTACCTTTACTCATCTATATAGTTCCGGCGATTTCGTAAATAAAGATCAGTTGAAGTCAGCGCCTGTGTGGTGTTCTTCCTTTAGTCCTCGTCGTTTGCGCTGTGCAAACATGCCGATATTGAATCGCCAACTCGCCCAAGCATCCACATTATCACTTTTACATGATTGCGCCAGACAGGAAATGGAGAAGATGAAACAAGGAATAGGAATAAAATTCAAGTGCGCAGTATCCCTTCTTGTTTCTTTTTTCTTTTTCGTGCTTGTTCATTCTGTCTTAGATTGTTGTTTCAAAGAGCGCTGCCACATTCCGGATGTGGCTCAGGTTACGCTTTTGAAATATGCGTTTAGAATAAAGAAAATAAAGTACCCTTACATGTTCTTTTACAGCGATACTGTTAAGGGATACTTTCCCCACTATCGTGTCCGCGTGTAGAAAAACAACCGCTTAGATAGTACAATGCCGGGCCGATCCGCTATGGAAGTGCAGTTCGCCATTAAGGGCTCCACATACATAACTTCGCTGGTCATCCTTCACAGAGAAGAAACACACTGAGATTTTTCTAGAATTCTTTTTAATACCACGCTTGCTTGACTTGATTAATAATAATACTAATATATTGTGTAAATGCAGATTTCACGAAAGGGCGAAGGACAGAGCGTTAGCGGCCACCAGTTTTCTGGAGCTCACCGTTTGTCTAGACGCTGCGGGTTCTGCCTACGGAGATCTCATTGCGGCGTCAGCCGAACATGAAGGTAAATTTCTACTTGCAGAGCGCCAGTTTTCACCGATTGATAGACAAATGAAACAAAGTGTTGTATATAAATCCTAATTAATCAATTAAGAAAAATATCATGTAAAAATTGATGCTTGTGACAGCGCAAAATGAACTAATTTGTTAGAGTCCGTGGGCCTGAGACTTGCTTCGAGGAAAATTCTCCTCAATATCTGCGGTAAGTTGTATATATCGCCATTCAAGTTGTCTTCCACGCTCTTCGGTTCAGATTCAATAACCCTGACAGAGACCACACTGATCGCCAGATTCATGTCTTGAGGATTCTGTCTCTGCGCCGGGAGTCCGAAATTGAAATGTCCTATACTTCCTAGAATTCCCGTCCAGACTGCAATCCCGCAGGACAACCATTACATCTGCCTTGATTGCAAGGACATGTTTACAGCTACCATTGCAATCGACAATCAAGTGTAAGAAGCTGACATTCCTAAATGCAAGCAGCTGCTGGACATGACTGCAACAGTGAAATTATCGTACAGCTGCAGAGGTCACTGACTGATTTATTGATTGGGTTTAACATTCGAAGGCAAAAAACATACCACAGAAGCCAATTGTCTGAAGGACTCCAGATTATTTATTTATTTATTTATTTATTTATTTATTTATTTATTTATTTATTTATTTACAAATACTGCAGGCCCTACTCGGGCCCAAGCAGATCAATCGAAAAATGCAGAACAATAAAAAATATACAGGGACATCAGCCTTTGCACTTTAGAATTATCAGCAATAAATACGAAGTAGGAACTATACTTGTCGTTCGCCACTCAACTACATAGTGATAAGGCATGAACACACAGCAGATCACTCAGTTCAGCATTTTACCTGATTTTAGTGCAGCACACAGACGAAAATTAACTTCCTTCCCTGTGTTCAGGACGCTATCAAACAAAAGAAAAATTAAAGAAAGAAAAAGTTAGGACGTTCTACGGCGTAATACTTCGTCAGCTAATTGGACCTCTCCGTGTAGCTGCCGCACCCGTGACCTTGAGCTCAGCGGTGCGTCATTGGCCCTAGCCGCTAAGATTTCGCGGTGGGTCAGGATTAAATTTGAATACTTGGGGGTCTGCGCATAGAAAATGTGCTAATTACACGACCGCTTCTGCGCTGCACTGGCCTCCAAGTTAATTAGAGAAAGCGTTTATCTACTCTTTACCGAAACATTCAAGTACATCGTATACGCTTTCATTACTTTCTTAGTAATATGCTTTGTCAAACGGTGTACCTAGTGCCTTAATGTAGCACGCCGGCTTGAGGCGACCAGCTAATTACATCTGTCTTTATTACATCTCTCCATGTTGTTGGTCTTGTTTCAGCTCCTAACCCCCACCTGAATGGGCGGTACACGCATTTCAACTTCTTCTACTCAAGAGTAAGTGAACATTAGTCAGCGACTAAACGAACAACGCCAGTGGTAAAAAAAAAATAAAATGAAATCAGCCGTTGCCCAGAGATTTTAGTGTTCAATGCAGCCCCATGACAAAAATTACCAGGCAGTACAGATGACTGCAGTGTTCAGAGAAACATCACTGATTAATTTTAGACTGATAGAAGCGTCAGCTTAGCGTTTCAAACTGACAAGCTCCCACGCATAAACGGTGCGTGTAGCCAGGATACAAGTGACGTAGAAGAGAGAGGACGGGCGCTAAAACCAACTGCATTTTGTTCCCCTTACTTGCTTTACAGGCCTTTATAACGAGAGCTCCCTGCACTGCGGCATTTTGTCCTCCCTCCCTCTCTCTCTCTCTCTCTCTCTCTCTCTCTCTCTCTATATATATATATATATATATATATATATATATATATATATATATATATATATATATATATATATATATATAATATACTGCAGTAGCGCCAATACCTGCGTCTTTACACTAGCGCGACGAATCGAGTGTACAGGGAGGAGCCTCTCCCTCTCATGACTGAAAGGTACATCGTCGTCTTCATCATCATTATCAACAGCAGCCGTAGCATCCGATTTTTATGACCTCTGCAGAACAAAATCATCCCCCAGAAATTTCCAATTACCCCTTTCTCGCGCTCGCGGATTCCGACTTGCGCCTGCAAATTGCGTCATTGCATCGCCCCACCTAATTTCCTGCTGTCCACGACAGCGCTTCCCTTTCCTTGAAGCCTATTCTCCAACTCTAACGTTCCACCGGTTATCTACCCTAGGCATTACTTCGCCTAACCAGCTCTTTTTTTTTCTCTCCAAGTGTCCGCTGTAGAATACCAGCTATCTCCATGAGGTGTATATCACCTGCATATTGCTTATCACAAAAATACAACACTTTGACCTCAGACATTACTTCATATTTACAGTGCGCGCGCTATCTTGCCGAGAGATGTCCTACTCGCATATAGCAATATATGCATTTGGTATATAAACGTATTATGCGCAAGTCTAAAATGAACTTCGATTGGAAGTACTGTATAGTTGTCCTGTCTTGTTGATCGTATGTGAAATGTATTTGTGTCCAAAAATATAACAAAAAAATGGCGAACGTCAATGTAATCCGCGGACTACCCCGGCAGGAACCCTTTGAGGCTGTAACGTGCGGAGCTTTTCTCTCGCAGAACTTTCTTGCGGGCTACTGCTCACCGTGTGACTACAGGGACGTCCTGCGCAAGATCACCGTGCTCGGTCTCGCCAGCGCTCCGTCTAGGGTGGAGTTCAACGGCAAGGAATTGAGTTTCAACGTTAGCAAACAGGTATACGCACATAAAACACGTCGCTATAGGCTAGTTCTTCCGAGATTGATTACCAGAATTGTGGCGCTGCAAAATAAGAAATACAGGAACAACGTAGACACAGGGTGCACGACTTTCTATGCCTCTCTATTTTGCTTATATCGTTCCTCGTCTTTTGCTGCGCCACATTTCTGGTAAGGTATCTACGTCGACACTAGGTATTCGGACACAGACCATACCGAAGTTGCCTCTGGTACGCGTCAAAGATGTAAGTGGATGCAGTCTACTGTGAGGTAACCAGGAGAAAGAATTATATTCGTAATATTTCAAGCATTTGGACATTTGTCAATGTGGTATTGCATGCACTAAACCTAATCGCCTAAGCGTTAGTGTTCGGGTGTGCGGATCAACAGGGCACGGCGCTTTTTCTTTAGACATGCTTAATTTTTCAAACCTGCGACAACATTAACAATCAACTAATTACTGAGAATGCCATAATACATTTTTAATTAATTACTTTGCGGGTATGCAGTAATTTTCTAATTGTAACTGCTCAGTTTTCAACGCATATAAAACGACTTCTAAGGATTTCACGGGTTTCCAGATATGCGCCTTGAAACTTTCGCAACAAATGCAACATTTTTCACTTACTTTTTTTACAACACTCCCTTTTTACGCAATGAAGCAGAAAGGTGACCCGAATGCCCAAGTATTTCGTTGCGCACTTTAGTAATTATTATATCGAACCTGGTGTCATTCTGGAAATTTGTCGCAAGTGTACGCGTTGCGAAGTCACCGGCTTTACTTTGGAAATTGCAATATGCGCCGGAAAGTAATTACTGCCGAAGTTGAATGGACAATTTCTGATAGTTAGCTGACTTTGCGTTTCAGTTTTTCCTACAACTAATGTCCGCCTCTTTGAGTAATCCGACTCAATCTCCAGAATCATGCGATCTGTCACACGCAATTTAAGAATGCTCTATATGGCTTAAAAAACTGACTACACTGTAATAAAGCGTGTTTCAATTCTTTGTATAGGCTGTGTTTGAATTCTGGGATAGAGTGCGTAGAGAGGCAAGGCGATAGCTTCTAGCCCGAGTAATGGAATATATCTGGAACCGTCTGGAAGAAGTCTCCACGACGGGGTGTCACCTCGCGTCTACAAAAAAGAATAAAGCTAAGAGAACCACATATTGTCGCTGTATTTTAACGCTTTGATTTTACGAAGCTATGTAGAACACGACGCTGTTTACATAAGGCACATAAAAAATCATGAACTCGTCGGGTTTCTGGTCGAGTTTTCATACCTTCTGCTCTGCCGCCATCTTGGTTGGACAGCAACATAGCCCGCATTGTTTTTTACCTCGATGATGCCTTCCCAAAACTGTCTTTTTTGTCGGGTACGCGAGAATTGGAACGATGCCACTGCCCACTTAGCTTTCGTATTTGGCCCCCTACGACTAATATCTGAACAAAGCCATAAAATCTTTCAGCGAATAATGTGTACAGCTTACGGAATTTAACTCAAAAAACACATTTCACGATGGACATGAAAAAAATATTTCAGGAAACCATCGATGATGATTATCTATATAAGCTGTAACAGTCTGCTTGAGCTAACGAACGATCGAATGAGCGAGCCAACAACTTGCCGCCGGTGGGAACACGATCCGACGTTTTCGCATTACGCGTAACGCGCATACGTGGGATCGTGCCCCCCCCCCCCCCGCCCCCCGGCGGCAAGTTTTTTTCATCCACTTTCATTGCCATTCTTTATCATTTCTTTAATTCGATTAGGAAGTGCAAGTAATTGCCCCTATATTTTTTCTTGGTGTCTTTCTTGGCTTCTCGTGATATGATTACGAAGTGTTTTAGTCGCTTTCACGCGGCAAATTATATGTGGGTCCACAAAGTGTAAGCAATAAAGTAATAAAGACATAAAGCCCACGTGCTTTACAATAAGAATCGCTTACGGTTTTGTCTAGCGTTGTGCTCCTGAATCAATTTTTTTTTTCATTGGTACATCAACGCTTGGCCCGTGCCAAACTCGGATGACGTCGTGCTGTAATCAGAGATGATTTCCACGTTCCTGCATTTATTTCCGCCTCCTGCACAAACGCAAACCTTTATTCGACACTCGTATTGGCATATGCGGCCAGCTACCGTAGCCCAGATGCCATGGCCTTGCGCACCCGAGCACGAACTAGGTCGCGCGTTCGGCCCAGGCCACAGCAGTCCCGTTTCGATGGGTGCGACCTGCTAAAATGCCCGTGCACTTCAATTTAGCAGCCTTTTTAATTAATCCCAGGTGAAAAAGTAATCTGGATTTCCGCATTATGATGTGCCGTTTAGTCATGATGTTGGTTTTGGAACGTAACATGCCATAGTTTGGTTTTGGTTTTCTTGGCGTATGAAATAACGCCTGCGGAGGTTTTGAACATGAGGGTGATTGTAGGAACATGGGCTAAATTTTAAAAAAAATGCGCGTTAGTTCGCACAGAGCAGAAGTAACCTGTTTGTGCAAAATGTCCGTGTGTTATGCAGCCCATGTGGAATACATATGTACTCAGGCTGCACATCACAAAGCAAAATGGAGGAGTGGAATGATGGCCTTTATACTTTGTGGCATTGGGCACAAATTGCATTTTACTTAGAAAACCTCTTTTTATTTTGCAATAAAGCACTCCGTGGCCGCTATGGTACACCGAATAAAGCGTATCATCAATCTACTAGTATTTTTCTTTTTCGGAAGACCCTCTTCAGCTACCCCTTCCCGTTATTTGTAAACTAATTATTTTACAACCTTCCTCACCAACTCGTTCAATGAGCTTTTTTTTGTTATTTCTGTGGCGTTACGAGCCACAGCCACAAAATGGTTATGAGGTATGCGGCGGCCGTCGTGTGCGTCTCCGGAAATTTCCACCACCTGGGGATCCTTAACGTGCCCCCCAACGCACGAGACACGGGCGCTTTTGACCCACCTAATGTAAAAATAAACAAATAAATCTCTGTATATATAGTTGGGTAAGTGCTAAGTACTATGGGTTTTACGCCGTAACAATCACAAAGCGAAAGTGAGAGTCAAACTGAGACAGCAGGACTCCATGTGACTTCCGCTCTTAAACAAACTGAAGTTCCCAACTTCGTTTTTCGTGTTCGCCTTGTATGTAACTTCTGCTACTGCAATTACTTGGTGACTTATTCTTTTTCTTTATGCGCAGGTTTTTATGGTCGAAGCTGCCTACCATATATTGACCGAGCCTTTCATCATGAAACTGACATAGGCTTTTTTTCATGAAGAATAAAAGAAAAAAATATTCATTTATTATGCACCACGCGGTAATGAACCCGTCGCTATGGAAACTGCATCAGATGATGCTTCTTTACGTGTTTTGTATAACCACAAAGAAAAGGAATATGCTGATGCAGAACACATGATAGAATCTATGTCAGTTACGCTTTAATGATGCGGTTAACTAAAAGCTTCGAAACCAACGGAAATGCACATAATTTCGCTTATTCCATTATGTGCAGTGTGAAACTTCATTCTCACACAACCTTTGTGTTTTTTCATTACAAAGCTTATACATGCCAAGCCGAAATGCAAGCGCTATATCAGGCGCATGCGCAGTGCAAGATGTGTATGCTTCGATGTCACGAAGACTATATAAGACAATGTCTAATGCTTGTCGAGGAAAGAACGGTGATGAGTGGTGCCTACAGAGACATGTACAGCACCTACCTAGCTGCATTTATATCTGCATCTATTATGTCACCATGGCACAATCTAGAGCATTCGCCAACAACAGCCACACACACGCAAAGGCGCATACGGAATTAAAAAATCAAGCAAGGCATTGTAAATGAAGCACTCCTATGAAAATATTGCACTCTTCTATTAACAGCTGACGTGTATTAGATTATATTCTGAATTTTGTTCACATGATTCAAAGCATTTTGTTTGGTAATGAATGAATAATGTCATCAAGAGTATGACTGGAACTCGGAGAGCTCAGTCTATACATTTTCTCGGTAAGAAGAGAAAAGCGAGCGAGAGGAAACAAGAACGTGAATACAACTTTTACGTTCTTGCGCGTGTAAAAAACATAAAAAAGAAAAGAAAAAACGTAGCGCTGTCAAGAATACCAGAACGGGCACTGACAAATGTCAAAGTCAACGAAAACAACACGTGAAAAGCCAACAAAAAAAAAACGTGAATGCAAACTTGCGTGAAAAAAAGGAAAGAAAAACTTAAAGGAGAGCAACACGCGTGAGCAGTTTGTGAATGACCCACACGTCAACACGTGCAAATTGACTCGTGTCCACAAGGAAATATTACAGATGGAGCCCGTGTGAGGTAGGGAGGGGTGACATGTTTGACAGGGGTTGCCGCTGCTCCGACCTTGAAGATGGTCAATGCTTCCACTTGGTTAAAAGGCTCCTGTACCTCCACTGGGCCCTGAGTTTAAGGAAGCTGCTTTCCATTGCCCTCTTTGCACAAGTGGTATCATTTGTGTCTGTGAGCAAGCTGTTTTTAATACAAAATTTATGCGTGTGTGAAGAACAAAATCAAATATAAGCGAAAAATTAATTTACGAGGACAACTGATAAGTATGCACATATATCAGCAGGGCGAGAAGAATTTCTAAGAAATGATGTGGAAATACAGATGTCATTTCATCAACGTGTCCTATGATATGTATCATCTCTAACGGTCATGAATTTCATGAGGCAACTAGGAAAATTGTTCAGTGGTGAACCATACTGAAGTTTCGAACACACAAACAAGAACAAAAAGAAAGAAGAAAGAGGGGAAAAAAGTAAAAAAAGAGCACTAAAAATGTTAATTGCTGGGGTCTTGCAAAAATAAAAGGGTATATTTCGCGTGTATCGCTTTCGTAATAAACCCCATTCCTTTTAAGAGAAATTTTTCGGCAAGTTTGTACCGATTCATTAAGGCTATTTAAAAGAACAATACACAGCACACAAGAGAAAATAATGAGACAGAGCGCCACTCAAAAGTCCTTTATTTTTAAAGAAGGCGCGCACATTTATCCCTTTAGTCAGACCCTGCGCATCTTGTCATTCTTTTCTGACGTGCGGAGTCTGGCCAGAAGTAATGATACGAAAGATATGGAAATTATTGAAACGTTTTATATCAGTGAGAAATGTAGCTTGTGCGTAAGCGAAACACGTTTGTAGGAAGTTTGTAGGAAGTTTGTAGGAAGTTCCTTATCTTACCGCACTTGATGCTCGAATGTTCCTGCGCCGGCGCTGACTGAAGGTGTATATATATGTACGCGTATTCAGCAGAAATAAAGCAGTTGCGGGTCGTGCTCTGGTTCGTTTTCACGTTCCTTTGCTTAGCGTTTACTTCTCGAATCTAACTACGTCACATGAAATTGGAGGCACTGCATTGTTACAGTGAGTAATCTTGCCGCATATAGCACTCTTCTCCGTGATATAAGGCTACGGTCTACGGCTAGCAGATCCTATGCAATATGAAGCTGATGACAATAACTGTTTTAATTGGAATACGTTTGGGTAAGTACCTCTTTTTCCTATAGGTATATGTCATCTGTTGGGGACTAACTCTTATTGGTCTTTTAATTTATAAGTATAATGAAGGATACGCCTGCCGGAGAAAATGAGCATATGTTTATTATGAAATCATAGTGCTTAGCGACTAGAAACTGCACAGTTCGTTGTGAGGGGTGCTGCTGTGGAAGGCTCCGGATTAAGTTTGGCCACGGAGTGTTCTTTTACATTCACTCAAAAGAGATAAGGCGAAGTAAGTCAATCGGACTCTCGCAGTTACTTCTGTGAAAATAAATTTATTTCTTCATTTCGTCATATAGAAATTCAGGGAGCAGAAAAAAAAAGGCTAGCAATCGAAAGCTCGACGGAACCTTCGTCGTTAAAACAGCGAATAGCAGAGACACACTGGTGGCTGCCGGTATAGTTAAGCGTTATCCAACGCACGCAAACTTACGTACTCAAATAAATGCAAAAATCGTCACTTACGAAAGGTGAAATTGCGCCCAAGTGAATAAAATATGCATGATAAATATAGGTAGGTGGACGAGTTGTCATAGGTTGACCATTTTGAAGTGTAGCGCAAGAACAGACAAGCAAACAAATGGTGCGAAAGAAAGAAGAGAAGGCTCACATACGATTGCTACACTGACAAATGACCTTTTATTAGGAAATGCAGCACACGCACCTGCAGAACATTTCTTTCCCGAAAGGCCAAAAACCTTCAAAATTGGAAACATGAACCCTGTAGAAGCATGTCCGCATCTCACCCTTATCGAAAAGCGCCCTTCGCAAGTGGGCTTAACTCAGATACCTCGGCTTGAGCAGCGCTTTGGCACAACCACTGCACTGACGCCACGTCTTTTCACGACATCCAATTATAGTTGCCATAAGAAATCACGTCATCCTGGCTGACGCACAAACATTTCACGGCGTATAATTGCACTTGCCATTAATTCTCCACGTTTCGCATTCTTCAGCCATGACCTATAAGCGTCCAGGTATATCCCCGTCACATGACAATAAGCTGTCACTTCAGTGAAGTGATAAGGTGATATAGAAATTATCATGCGAAACTGCACAACATTGTTCCCTTCCGATGCGCTTCAGCTAGCGTGCTTTTGAGTAGGGATGGCTAGAAGGGAAACCAAAAGCTTATAATATGTACGCCACATAGCTAGAAGATTGTTTATCGTTCTGAATCACAGCATTCACTGTAAAATAATTTACACCCTGTAAAAGTTAAAAAAGTGTAAATGTGTTTATAACTCACGCCCTAAGGGTATCTGTTATATAAATCACACCCTAAAGGTGTGCGTTATAGACAAATTTACACCCTTTTTCACTTTTTTAAGGTTGTAAATTATTTTACAGTGTTGTGCAGTGAGCCGTTATCAGAACAGATCACTGAAAGAAAGTTGCCGCTGAAAACAACCAGACACCCCACGTGTGGAAGAAAATGGCCATAGCATCTTCGGTGCAGACAACTAACATACACGGAAGGATAGACGTTGTCCAGAGCACCCAGCGCATGAGCAGGTATATGTATCTGCGCAATCATTTTGCAATAAATCCAATTCAAAGCAGTTTTTACTTCAATATAAAGGTTAGTGGAACTTCATTTTATAATAACATGTTTAGGTCGTTACTCTTTAGTCCAAACATTGTGCGTTCGCTTTAGCGTTCTATGCCAGCATTAAGAAACTCTTCCGGGATCCCGCAGCCATAACCGTGACCGCGTTGATATGACATCCTACTTATACTTGGCGGCAACGCCTTTGGTACGTATGTAAATTAACACAAAAAGTTAGCCTACCGTGGGCTTCCTTACATGGTAAAACTAGCAGCCCGATATACGCTGAGCCGATAGTGCGACAGAGAGAACGCAAGGAACGACTCCACGGAGAGTCCGCTTTCGAAAGCTGACGGCGTGATGTCACATTTTCTCCATGTTTATTTCGTTCGTCCATTACAGTAACGAAGATTTAATTGCGAACGCTGGTGGCCTCCGCGAGCACTGTCTGTGCTTGCGAGACAAGCTGAAGCCATTATGCGGTGGTGGAAAACGGGTCAAAGCAGTCACATGTTCCAACGGTGCTTGTATAAGTCATCATTAAGACCTATTAAACACTCGGGTGAGGAAACGCTCCAAAGTGCACTTGAATATGTGTAAAGGGACGGGGATACTCACTGACTGAGATTTGCTGTTTTGTTTATTTGATGATAGCGTACTTTTTTTTCAAACCTTGTATATAGCATGGGTAAAACCTGGGACTGATCGTAACCGCGCCATGCATCAAGTTAATTCATGTCTCTCTTGAATTCACGCTAAAGGTTGGAAAGCTTGTGGGAATTCTTGGTGCATTCTTCTCCATCATAAGCGTTCATACAATCCAGTGCTCTTCAAGAAATGTAAAAGAATGACTATTATAATTGCCTGCTCTCCTTATCGGTTCTTTCCCTTTTTCCCCTCTCAAAGCGTGGGGTAGCCAACCGGGCACGTCCTTGGTTAGCCTCTCTACCTTTCCCTCTTCGTTTCTCTCTCTCTCTTGGTGCATTCTTCTTTGCGTGCCAAGTGGTTGAGTTATAATTGCCTGACAGCAAAGGTGGAAACATGGAGATCTTACTTGACTGCAACTCCAAATAGCAGGGAGTTTTTTTACGCCATGCGGTGCAGATGTTTGGTGAGTTATGTAGTAGCAGCTACACAGTGCCCGTACACACGACCACATGAAGCGCTTTGCGGGACAGGTGCGCGTCCTACATTTTCAATTTTGTTTGGCAGACGTTATAGAACCATGCACAGTTGCAACATTGCGCGACTGGGGCCGCCCACTTCTATCCATATTCGGCCATGTTACTTCTTTGTCACAAAAGCAAGACAAATGAAAAATCATGTTTCCTGTCGAAGTTGCATCTTTCTCTGAGGATCATGTGTTGGTCATGTTTTGCCGTCACTTAATATAGTACTTTGCGTATTTCTCGATAACCTGATTGATGACATGGATGTGACCCATTGTAGAGTATCCCTTCCTGAAGCCAGCCTGTTCCCTTGGTTGACTAAAGTCCAATGTTGCCCTTATTCTATTGGAGATTATTTTAGTAAGATAATTTGTATAATACTGGGATATTTTAGGAGATGTATGATATAATTGTGGGAGTAAGCTAATGGGCCTGTAATTTTTCAGTTCTTCAACGTCTCCTTTTTTGCGGATTAGTATAATGTCTGCATTCTTCAGTTATGTGGAACCCTTGCAGTCGATAGACACTTCGTATAAAGAGCCGCCAGTTTTTCAAGCATTATGTCTCCTCCATCTTTGATTATAAATCGACTGTTATTCCACCTTCTCTTGCCGCTCTTTCTCGTTTCAATTCTGCGTTAGTTCAAACAGAGCAGACGATAACCTGTTTGCGCAATGTGTCCGTGTGTGAACGCAGCCCACAAAGAAAATAAATTTCCTCCACCACTTGGCTGTACATCATGAAGCCAAATGAAGGAGTGGAATGACAAACGGGAATCACTCAGACTCATTCACAAACCATTTATTTTATTCCTTGGGGGCCAATCGTGCTCATACTAAGCAAATCTCTACTCAGAAGAATACTGGGTATTTTATTTACGCTCTGCTAATCGCATTCAATAGCCCATAAGCCGGTTTCATTGACCGATACAGGCTAAATGTTGAGAACGTCCCCTATCTTTAGGAAACTGCGAATGTGCAGCCAGCAGTCGTAGCCAATGTCGGTGAGCTGATGCCTGGCGTCGGGATGACGAAGGCACTGCACCCGCTCCTTGACGACGCCTGCCATTCTCATGAACTCGTCAAGGCTGCTGCGGTGGACTCGCAGGAGGGCATTGCTGATCATTTGCTTGGCTCCGGTCTTTGTGACGTCAGCACCTTCCATCACCATTTCGAGGAGGCGTGCGTGGTCGTGCATAAACTCTATTGCATTCGCGCCTTCCAAGTCATCTTGTTCGCCTAGCACGAACTGTGCAGCGGCCGACACCGCGGAGGCATTCCTTCTGGTCGCTTGCTGCATGAAAATAAAACAGGTGACACGTTATGTTCAAAGAAAAAAGTCTTACGATAAGCCTGAAATGGTATCAATTTCTGAAGAGCCTGATAGTGTGCGCGCAAATGGAAGCGTACAACGTTTCCTAAAAATAATGATAAATAGCTCTGTTACAGACAGCCAACGTGCTATCTGCATCATTGCTACTTATCTTGTAACTAAGGTGATCTTGGAAACGGGCGATAAGAAGTCATAGTAACGTGAGCGAAGCATTCTGTGCTAAACCATAAGACTTCGAATGCAGAAATATGCATTAGGACTTTCAGACTGACTCCAACCAAATAAGGAATTTTATTAGCCCGACGTTTCGGAGCCCATTCGGCTCCTTCTTCAGGGGTTGTTCGTCGGGGGGGGGGGGGGGGGGTGCAGCTTTTAAAGGGTCTTTTGTAAAGAAAGGAGGAGGGAGCACGGAAGGTGGGGAGATACTTCACAGACGGGAAGGGGGGGAAAGGGAGGGAGATGGCTGCCGTGGTGCTGGGCGGCTGGGATGACCGGTGCTGGGGACGCTTGGCCCGCGAGAGTGCTGCTGATGGGAAGAGGAGGGGAGGGGGGAGAAGTTACGGGGCAGCGCCGACGTTTTTGTGTTGGTGAACTTAGCGGGAGTCTACCTGGCTGGGAGGCCTTTTCTTCTTTTCATCATTCGCCAAGGCCATGGACATACACCGAGGATAGGTTGCCCTAGACGCGGTTTATGCTTCAAGAAATATGCATGCAGAGCAATCATCGCAGACGACCACATATTCTGTATGCACAAAAATTATATACTGGTTGAGAAATTGCAATATGTGAGCGCAGAAAATTGCCTCCTCTCCCTCTTTCTCACCGTGCACCAGTGGCCTGTCTCGCAAGAGCGATGCAGGTGCCATATTCCGCCATGGCCTCCGCGATCGCTTCGCGGGATGGCCGATAGATGGTGCAGCGGATGCAGGTGGCGCTTTCAACCATGGAGTTTCATATAATTATTACTATAGGGGACTCTCGCGCCAGTATGTACAGGAGCTATAATCAGGGCAGCTCAGCCAGCACGGTAATTATACGGGAAGTACGTGGATTTGCCTAAACTTCGTCGTTCTGGCTTCAAGTGGCTTCGCGACATTGTAAACTGGTACCTTTTAACGAAGTACTGTGTAATAAAAAACTAAAGACACATTAATAAAATTACACGGAAGCCTGGTACTGGAAACCCTTACGCCGCGAAAGCGTTCAGCGACAAGAGCCATAGAACGCCCTTAGAAGTTCCTCGCAAGCAAGTCATTGCGTTGAAACGCTCGGCGCGTTTCGATTTCGCCGCCTAGACAAGGTAAACCGCTCCAATTAGTGTTAATTGTGTATGTTCGCTGCATTGCTGTATCCTCTGCAATTAAAAATGTGTTGATTGCTCTGAAATTTAGCACCACGGCAGACAATGCGTTATAAACAAAGTCGCAAGAACGTCTGAATGCACAAGCACGAAGATCAGACAAATCAACTGTACCATCATTCCCGTGATCCCAGCGCCAGAGTTGCCTCCGGTAATTATTCTAGGAAACCTATATGCTTTCACCTGGCGCCCAAGGCCCAGCTCCCCTCCGCAGTTTCCATTTGCCGATGTTCAAGCAACAGCAGAAGCCGTCGACAAACAACTTGCCGCAGTCTAGGCACCAAAGGAACCACTCGCGTGGCAAGGGCTTCTTTGTTTTGGAGCAAAAAGGTGTTGCAGAACGTGAGAGTATCCGGCTTCGAAAACGAAAGCCAGGCGGCAAGAAAAGAGTGCAGAGCAAGATAATCACGTGGCCGCCATCACGCACGAAGCGAGCATGCGTATGTGCGTCTCTGTACGCCTGCAGTACGCTGCACAGCAGAGAAAAAAAAGGAAATCAAAAAGCCGCATGTAATCAAAATATATGGGCCTAAACGTAGGTCGAACACTACCATTTTCATGCGTACATGACTTCTCAGAACACTGATTCCCACAGGTGCGTGAGATCTCGTGCACTTCTTTTATTTTTCTCCTTCTTCTGCCTGTGTACAGATGGCGCGAGCATCGGACATGATACAATTGCGCGCTGCCAGATGTCGAAGACAGTAGTGCGTCGCATTTGCCGTGTGGCCAGCGCAATCGGCTGCAATAGTCAGCATCTGCCAACAGGAGAGCTTGCTAGTGCAACGGCAAAATACCTGCGTGCATTGCAATGAACGGTATAGTACTCTATCTAAGAATTGCAGTGCCCTGCCAGGAACAAATTCGATACTAGTCCCGAGCTCTGTAAATAAAGTAAATATACAAGGACCTGTACACTAGTTCGTAAAAGGGCCATTCGTGGACTGTCTAGGAAAGAGTGGGCAGAATTTACCTGTAAAGCGTACAACTAAAATTTTCTTGCGTTTAACTTGTACGCGGCACTCAAGCTTTCAGAACGCATTTTATACCAACCTAATTGGAAAAGATAATTAAGTAAAGCAATGATGAACAAAAGACACTATTATGTGAGGAACTTATCCGGGCAATTCACTGAATAAACAGGTGAGAACAGAACAATAAAAATGAATAGGTACGACAGATTGTAAGTGCAAACGACAAGCGAATTGACTCCCCGATTACTCCTAAGTCGAATTCGGCACTTCCCTTAGAGTTTCCTACCCCAATTACTAGAGGGAATTGTTCCAGTGATGCAATCATCGAGCTGCCATTTTAAGGAAGAGTACATTTGGTTTGAACTATAAGTACCTTGAGCCTCAAAATTTTTCGTGACGCCTTTACCGATATTGTTTATCTCTCCAATTTTCTAAGCGCTCATTTTTGTAAACACAGCAAGGGCTGCGTATATCATTGCAGTTTTTTGGCGCTTATGACTTAGTATGCTGTCTAAAAATATTTCCAACGTCAGAAAAGGGTTGAACAGACCGCTACGCCCATAGGCATTACGCCAAAAGGACCGTACTTGTCGCAGGAAATGCTTTCGCAAGTCGTATTCGAGCGCTGTTTCAGTTCCTCAAATTTCTTAACAGCGAAGATGTTTACAACTAGCCTCCGTATGCACCCCCGGCATGCGTTCTCACGTGGGTGTTTATTTGATCGGACTAGGAGCATCGCAGCGGCGACAGTCTAGGCAGCGCACGGACTCCGAGTGCGAGCGGCATTCACGAGCGACAGCGCTGGAGAGGACGACCCATTGCAAAGTGCCGGAGAGGACGACCAACTATATCGTTCCAATCCTTCTCTATGTATAAAGTACACTTCGCGTAGTAAATTGTCCTTCGCACGCTTTATTTGTTTTAACTCGTGTTTGACGAATAATCAGAGGGGAAAGAGTGTAGCGATGGCGCCTGTGCACGTGGCCTGCGCTTCTGCGGTAATAACGTCACGCGCGAAGGGGTCGCCGGCGCGGCTGCAAGCAACGGTTGCGGCAGATGCGGAGGAAGTGCGGTGGCGCTTGCGATAGCGTAGTGTGCTGGGCCGTGTGAAAAAAAAATAACGGATGATATTGTAATGCATGCAGCTTAAATAGCTTCGATGATAATCCGTCCCCATATGAATGTTGTGGCCGCACTACATTCTTTCTTTCTTTTTTGTGATCGCGAAGGAGAGAAACTGAGCCATACCAGGATGTCCGATAGTGCGATGTTCTTGAAGTTGAATGCTCCCTGTGACCTCTTGGTCAACTCAGTATCACGACAACAACGCTTTTCACAAGATTCCCATTTCCAGATACTAAAACCACAGGCAGGAGTCATGGTGAATGTGGTCAGGCGGGTGCTCATGCTAGCAGCAGTCGCGAGTACGTTCAAGTCGTCGTTCGACAGCAGCGCCCCCTTGATGCTGACGTTTACTAGCTTGAGGTTAGAGGCCAGCGCTGACACCAGTTCGGCGATCACGTCCGGGCGTTCCTCTTCTGTCAAAAAGGCCCCCAACCTTATGTCGACATCAGTGAGGGCGGACGCGTTCCTTAGACATGCCGCCAAGGAGGAGAATGCTTCGAGGCTGAAGCGACGACACTTAACCCGCAGCGATGTTATGTGACCGCTGCCCCCGACCAGTTGCAGAGCTGAGGTAACCGACTTCGTGCCGGCGTCTTCGCGAAACAGCAACCGATTCACACTTATGGTTGTGCTGCTAATCTCCACACATTTCAGCAGTTGCTTTGTGCTGTTGTAATTTGTGCACTTGTGCCCCTTGATGACCACGCGGTCACTCAGGCCTCGCTCCCGCATAGTTGTGCAGACCCTATCGAGCCCATTGATGCAGGGCAAAGAGTTGATGACCGCCCTCAGAGCGTCGCTATCCGCGACTGCGTTGAAGAAGGCATGGCACTCAGTTTTTCCGAAGCCCCGTAAGTCAATGAAGAGCTGGTTGAGTAGAGATTGCGGTGTCTGCAGTGCCGTGGCCCAGGACGTCATGCATTGCGCGGCTTCGCGATCGGCAAGCTGGCAAACGGGAACGCCGATCATGTACGGAGGGTGATCGCAGAGCGTCGAAGGTAGCCTGAGGCAGCGTAGTGAGGGGCTTTCAGTGACCAAGTTGGCAAAGAGGGCGACCGAACTTGCGCTGAAAACATATAGAGAAAACACGTATTACATGAAAAACAATTTACCTAAATTGAGAAAATAACAAGAAAAGCAATAAACATTCGGTTTGAAGTTCATTAGTTGGTAAGAAAGTTGCACCAATATTTATCTATTAGAGATAAGTGAGAAAAGGAGAAAGGCCCACGTCCTCAGATGTCTCAGTGCGCATTGATTGACAACGACGACTGAACATCAGTCGTTCTGTTTGAAGTTGTTAATCTTCTCAAGCTGTATGCAGCAGATCATGTGTCTTATTGTCATTGACCATGACCTGCGGCGCATAAAATAGTGCCGATTTTTCGTAAATCCTGGTCTTACGGAGGGTAGAAAGTAGCAGTTTGAAGAGAGGCGGTGGAACATCAATTAGCACCAGCATAAGTCAGTCCGGCAACCTCTGCTTATGTCTCCATGTCGTCCGGGATGGCGTGAGTTGGCAGGTTCACTTAAAAACGTTTTTCTTTTCTGCAGCACAGCTCTTAGGCGCCAGATCCTACGGCGAGTGTCGGCGTCGTACCTCGTACCCGAGCGAACGAGCACAGCGAAAGATGAATGATAGCGGAGCGCAGCGAGCGATGAAAGACAGCGAAAGCAAAGAGGAGCGCGAGGGGGAAAGCACAGAATGACGATGCTGCGGAACCATGAGGCGGAAAAAGGAGGAGGGCATAGCGAAAGCGTGAGAAGCGTGGTGCCGCGCAAGACTGACAATCACGACGAGCTGGCGCCAGAGTAGCGCAAGTCGTTAGGGTGCCTACATGCGCTCGCTCGCCTCCGCTCCATTCGCGGGGGAGCGCGCACGGAGGTACTCTACGGGTCGTCTGTTTTTTTTTTTTCGGAAGAACTGAAGACTGCCCTGTTCCGAAATGAGCAGAAGATTGCTGGCCGGTGATCGCTCTGGCACGCGCAACTCGGAGCTGGCGGAGAGAATGGATCTATTTGCATATAATAAACACTTCACAGCAAAATCTGTTGTATATGCTCTCATCTAGCGAAAGCGGGCAGACGGAGCTCCCCTTGACTGCGCATGGTCGGCGATCTGGCAGCGCGTGCTCTTCTTCTTGAGATAGAACACGCCTGAGAGAACATTAAACGTGTGCGTATGTGACTCCTCGTCTGGCCGTCTCGCTCTTCCTTCCTGGCTACAACATGGTGTCATAAAAACAGGTTCTACTAGCGGACATCGGCTCCTAGTCCCCCTCCGTACGAAGGACCATGCCAGCAACGAAGCACCGGTGAGCTGCTACGCACATCTCGGTACTCAAGCAATGCGACTCCTTAACGCTCGAGGCCATGGCGTCATTCGTAATTCAACTGCCGGACGCCTTCAGCTTTTAGTCGCCGAACGAGTGGCCGAAGTGGAAACAAAGATTTGAACGTTTCCGAACCTCTTCAGGGTTGTGCGTTCAGTCGGAGAAGAATCAAGTAGACGCGCCACTCTACATCATGGGCGAGCAAGCCGAGGAAATCTACGTCACTTTTTCTCTCTCTGAAGAAAACTCCAAGAAATTCGACGCAGTCGTGGAGCAGTTCAACAAATACTTTATCCCGTGACGCAACGTAACATTTGAATGAGCCAGATTCAACACCAGAGTGCAACAAGACGGTGAGTCGGCCGAAGATTTTGTTACTGCGCTTCACACACTTTGGAAAGACTGCGGCTTCAGCGCTCTTCGAGAAGAGTTTGTGCGCGACCGCCTCGTAGTTGGGATAAAAGATAAGCAACTATCCGCCAGGCTACAGCTCGACGCAGACCTCACTCTTCAGAAGGCTCTTGAGTCCGTCCGTCACATCGAGAGCGCCCGTCAGCAACAAGTCGAGCTCCGCCATAATGTGCCATGTGTGAACGAAGTTGCGTCCGCTCCCCAATCCACTTGGCGTACTTCTGAACAGAACAAAAGCGGCAGCTATTCACGTGGGGCAAACAAGCCATCTTCCTCCTCCTTTCAGAACAGCATGCAGAAACCATGCCGTTGGTGCGGTCAAGAGCGTCACCCTCGTACTCTGTGCCCAGCACGCTCGGAAGTCTGCAGGAATTGCCGAAAAAAGGGTCATTGCGCCTCTGTATGCATGTCGCGGCGCCTCGAGTGTGTCGAAACGCAATAAGTCAATTTAGAAGCAGGATTCCTCGGAATAATCAAGACGTCGGATGCTGGAACGTGGGAGCAACGGTCTTGGTTCAAGGTCAGCCAGTAGATTTCAAAATTGGCACTGGCGCCGACGAAACAGTCCTCCCGAAGCAAGTATTCCACACGCTCGAGGACAGATTTTCTCTCAGCTCCTCCTCGCCAGCTAGATGGTCCAAACGGAAAGCTTCTTCCAGCCGCAGGAGTTGCACAATTCCAGCTTATCTACCGCGACCGTTCGACTACTGAGGATGTCTACGTCTTAGATGAAGTCCGCACTGTATTGCTAGTCAAGCCAGCGATCAAATAGCTCCGGATGTTGACGTTTGTAAACGCCATTGCTGAGAAAGTGAATCCAAAAGAAGAATTTATAGCGCTGTTCCAGGGACTCGGCAACCTGCACAAAGAACACCGAATTCAGCCGCAAGCAGGAGCGAAACCTTTCGCGCTCAGCTCTACGACGCGCATCCCAATTCCTTTATACGAAAGGACAAAGTTGGAACAACAAAGAATGCACAAACTCGGCGTGATATCACCTGTTGACAAGCCGACGGAGTGGTGTGCACCAATGGTAGTCGTCCCAAAGCCACTCGGAGACGTGAGAATCTGCGTGGACTTCACAGAACTGAACCGCAACGACTTGAGAGAATGACATCCTGTCTGTTCCGTAGAGCACACTCTCGGACTTCTTCATGGAGTTCTTCAAACTGGACGCTGACTTTGGATTTTGGCGAATTCCACTTTGTGAAGGTTCTAAAAAGCTAATCACATTCGTCTCACCTTTTGGACGCTTCTATTTCAACCGGTTACCATTTGGAATTGCGTCTGCTCCTGACCACTTCCAGAAACAGACGTCATACATTTTACAAGGCATCAGTAAGGTTCTCTGTCAAATGGACGACATCCTTATCTGGGGTTCGAATGAGCATAAGCACAATTAGACAGTCAGAAATGTGCTGCAGCTACTCGTCAAGGCTGGACTGACATTGAATGAAACCAAATACTTGTTTAAGGGCCAGCGCTTTACGTTCCTAGGACACTGACTAGACCAAGACGACATACGACCCGACGAGAAGAATGTTGAAGCCATTATGAAAATGGAGACCCGAAAAAACAGGACCGAGCGGCAAGAATTCTCGGAAAGACAACATACCTCGCCAGATTCGTTCCCAATCTCCCTGAAGTCCTGCAACGACTTACTCTTTTGCTCTCAAAGAAGCAAGAGTTTGCTTGGGATGCTCTACTACAGCAGGCGTTCAACAGATGGAAGTCGGTGCTCTCGTCTCGCCCTGTTTTTGGAGTTTACGATCCATCGAGAGAAACGATCGTCACTGCAGATGCATCTTCCTTCGGACTTGGTGCATTAATCCGGCAGAAGAAAACGAATGGCAAGATTTCTGTCATCGCTTATGCTCCACGATTACTCTCAGAGACCGAGA
This sequence comes from Dermacentor variabilis, assembly GCF_050947875.1. Taxonomy (NCBI): domain Eukaryota; kingdom Metazoa; phylum Arthropoda; class Arachnida; order Ixodida; family Ixodidae; genus Dermacentor; species Dermacentor variabilis. The sequence goes on along the minus strand of NC_134575.1, from coordinate 13,958,917 downwards.
AGCATTGCGCTGAAATCGATAAAGAGGCTGTTGCTTTAGTCTGGGCAGGTGACAAGTTCAGCGATTATCTTGTCAAGTTGGAGACGGACCATAAGCCGTTCGTTCCCATCTTCACTTCGAAAAGCCTTGACGACCTGACACCCAGATTACAAAGGCTAAAGATGAGCATGATGCGATACCAGTAGGAGATTGCATACGTCCCAGGCAAAGACCTTCTAGCCGCAGACAATCTTTCCAGAGCGCCTCTCCAAAAAATAGAAGACACAGAGCTCGAAGGAAACGTGGAATCTTTCGCATGCTCTTGGAAAACCTCTTTTCCCATAAAGGAGCACTGCCTTCAATGGTTAAAAGCATCCCAACAAACAGACCCTGTTTCTGCACAATTTCGCCGGTGGAGCAAGAGATTTACCAGTGGACCAAAAACCCTTCTACGAGCGTCGACACGAGCTCACTCTGGAGAACGATTTTCTCCTCTACGCTGCTCGAGTTGTCGTCCCTGCCTATTGCCAAAACGAAGTCCTACGACTCTTACATGAAGGACACTTCGGCATAACAAAGACATTTGCTCGAGCCAGAGACTGCGTCTGGTGGCCCACTATAGGAGCTGAGGTCATGTCCCTGGTGAAGCAATGTCAGCAATGCTTCGAAACAACAGGAAAATGCCACTAAAATGTTCCGAATTTCCAGAAGGACCTTCGCAACGCATTGCAATGGACTTGTTTCACTATAAGAGCCAGTGGTGATTGATAGCAATACATTATTTCATGACAAAGACGAAAGACCCTCACTTGACGCTCCTAGCTTACAGGTCGACTGATTAGAAGAATGGGTATAGGAGTGCGGAACTCTTCATGGGTCGTCGGCTAAGAACCAATAGCTTCCTCTTTGTTCCACCAAGCCGACACCCCCAACTACCCGATCAATAAAAGAGCCTTCGGAAGTTCGAGGAACAGTACCGCAAACGTCAAAAGAAAGACTTCGACAGGCGTCACGGAGTCCACGACCTGCCTGATCTACTCTACGGCGACGACGCCTGGTTGACAGCCCTCAAGTGCAAAGCGACAGTACAAGCCCCAGCCGATGAGCCTCGGTCCTACCGGGTTAACACCGACACTGGTACTGTGCGCAGGAACAGGACCCAGCTCGTTCACTATTCCCCTGCTAAAACCAATGCAGAAAGTATTTGTGTCAGTGACGGTGTAGCAGACGCCCGTTTGTGTTGCGAAGACACTTCCCGCATGCATACTAGAAGTGAGAGATGCGTGAAGTCGCCTGCTGCAGCGAACTTCGCTTGCTCTGTTGGGGAGATGTTGTATATGCTGCCATCTAGTGAAAATCGGCAGACATAGTTCCCCGTGACTGCGCGTGGTCGGCGATCTGGCAGCGCGTCCCCTTCTTCTTGAGATAGAACACGTCTGACCATTAAACGTGCGTGTATGGGACTCCTCGTCTGGCCGTCTCGCTCTTCCTTCCTGGATACAACAAAAGTTGCATGTGACTAACCTTCCGTAGCTTTTTCGGCGTCCTGAAAAAGAAATAGACTTAGCAATTTCTAATAAACTTGTACGGATGCGGTGTGGCGGCGCAGATGTCAAAATGCGGAACATATTAGAGCACTCGCCGTGAACAATGGCGTGACGTCAAGGTTATCGCAGTATATAAGCAGGAGAGGTGTCGGCGCTAAGAAAAACTGCGTTATCGATGGGGCGGGCACATATAGTTCGTACACCCGAAGAACAACATGCGGACGAGGAGCGCTGGAGGGAACAGCAAGAATGTAAACGGCGCCCGCACGAAACGACCATCGACGAAGAATGTTCCCTCTGTGCTTGACGAAAACGACAATCGGTAGCCCGTGTATCTCCAAACGAGCAACGACGCCGGACTCGCAACGCAAAAAATTACAACCATTCCACCCTAAATTAAATTGCATGGTTTTACGTGCCAAAACCACTTTCTGATCATGAGGCATGCCGTAGTGGAGGACTCCGGAAATTTTGACCACCTGGGGTTCTTTAACGTGCACCTAAAGCCAAGTACAAGGGTGTGTTCGCATTTCGCCCCCATCGAAATATGGCCGCCGTGGTCGGTATTCAATCCCGCGACCTCGTGCTCAGCAGCCCAACACCGTAGCCACTGAGCAACCACGGCGGGTAACCATTCCACTCTGTGCAGGTGGAATGGCAGCGAAAGCTGACGACAGTCAAAGCTCTCAAACAAAAAGCAAAGGGCTTTCGCTGCCATTCCATCTTCACAGATGGGAATGGTTGGATAGATGGACGCAAAACTTTAATAAAGGTCCTGAGGTACGCGACTCAGCGCGCTGCTCCCACGTTGGGACAGTCAGGCCATGCCCGACCGCCGCATCGTGGGCCCTCTGGACAGCCCATAGTTGCGCCCCGGCATCGGGGCTCTTGATAGCGGAGGGCCACTTGTCTTCATTGATTTGTGCTGTGCCTCGTAACAAGGGGCAACGCCAGAGCATATGGTCTGGGCTAGCGATGCCATTGCGGTGCCTGCAGTTGTCATTTTTTGTTTCGTGGCACTACAAGTTTGTCGAGCCCTTTGAACGCGTACGCGATATCGCTCTGACAAATTTTGTTAGCTGAGAATCCATTTTAGCTCCATTTTTGCCCTTCCATTTGACACCGTAGCAGTTTTCTGCATGACATCGAAAGCTAATCAAGAAGAAGCGTATGGACACTCGGAGGGGCTGCCTCCTGGGGTTGGTGCACCACGCGCTGCCTCCGTATACCTCGAGCGGCAAGCTGTCGCGCGGCAATTTGGCGTATTTTCGCAGGCTTCTTTCACGCTCGGAGATACAGACTTAAGTAGCACCTATGGAGTAACAGAAAGCTGTATCGGGAGTTTTTCATGTTTCTCCACAATATTATCGGTGACAATTTCATTATAACTATAATAATTGATTCATTGAATAAGACTACTTATCTAAATAGGCGGAATGCAAAAATGAGTGATCTCAGTATCTCCAAGCGATGACAAACAACGTTACCTCGGTTCGGTCCAGCTACGTGGCATTTGCATATTTTTTTTCAAATTGGCTCAACTTACGTGAGACAGACACCCTGTTTATGCTTTCGCATCGAAATGTTCACTGTTATTGTAAGTGGAGTCATGCTAAGGCGAAAGAAGGCAGGAAAACAAATGATCGGTTGCGACGCCACTAAAAGCGCCAGCTCTTCATAACATAGATATTATCACCGTCCACTCGAACCATTTTTTTTATTAGGAACAACATTGCATTCTGAACGAGCCACTGTGTTTCGACAACTTTTTCGGCACCAGAACGATGCGAATAAACAGAAACACTTTGACGATCATAAGACATACTGGCATGGAAGCCTGATGCTCCTGTGCGAAATTTAATAATTGTCTAGCTGAAATGGCCATTTTTGGTGTCGGTAACAATAGTTTTGCGTCAAATCAATGACAGTAAGATCTCAAAAAGATAGCTGTCCAGAATGAACTCTTTTACAATTGTATTCAAGTACTGCCTCTAAAAACAAGCTCATATCATTAAATACATGTTTAACGCTCTTGTTCCCAGTCACAAGACAGGAACTTTTATATGTACCGCCTGGATATGTTATTTAGTAGCTGGCAAGTTCAAGACAAATTCATCACAACTCCAGTAAATTGGACGCGTACGTTTTAATACCCCAGCTATAACGGCCAAAAACAGTTAACTGAGAACAACTTGTCCACTTTCATTTTTGGTCACGAACAATACATTTCAAAATCGAATTTTATTTGAGTAAAACCATAAGAAGCACAGTAAATGTGTCATTAATAAATGGTTCGCTGAACTCCTCTCAGTTGAAAGCTCGCTCCAGCATATCAAAAGCGCTGCTATAAGGTATGCTTTAAACTTGCCACGTATTAATCAGAATTTTAAGTATCATACTCGGAGTAGCAAATACGTGTGATTCGTTATGCATCAAATGGTTACCAAAGCTAAAGCCCCGTAACGATTGTAGCGAAACGTCCCAATGGAGTGTCTATCGATAATAAAATTTCAGAAATATTTACAAATACTTACAATATGGTTCTCCTCAGGGCCACATCCACATTCAGGTTCTCCAAAAATATCATCTTGCAGAAGGCATCGATGAGTTTCCTCAGGAGTGAGCCGTCGTTGAACAAGGCGGTGGATTTGAGCACAAGTGTCCGCAGCCTGCAGTTCTCAGTGGCAAGGTATCTGGGAAACATGGCATCGGAGAAAACATTTTGTCCGACGCTGAGGTCGGTTATGCTTTTGTTTTTAATGAGCGCCTGGACGAGCTGCCCAGCCTTACACCGGGGCAGTACAATATCTGGCACGTGGAGGGTTGACAGATGATTTATACCTAGTTCAAATAACATCCTAGACCTATTCCAATCAATGCCCCATAGCTTCTCAAAATCATAAACCTTGAAGACAAGATGCTTGAGCTGCGAGAGAGATTTGATGACCTCCAACACCTCAGCTGCGCGGTGAGATACAATGACTGTTCCGCACACTGTAACGCTTGTCAAAGAGGGTTGACGTTTAACGGCTAACAGTAGCGAAGGGCGAAGCATCAAGTTGTGGTTGAATTCCATCGCTGTGATGCAGTGGTGCTCGGCGAGTAGATGTTCCACGAAGTCCAGTGCTCTCGCTTTGTCCGAGTCTTCCCTAAAGCCGTACCATCGATACCTGCATGTGTTTGCCTCGACAACAGCAATAAGCACATCGCCTCTGCTCTCTCCTCGTCTGTCTTCCCGAAGCTCCAGGGCAGCGCCTAGAAGTATCCTATTAATTTCCGGACGGTAATGCAGTAAGTGACATCTCGTACCACCCTCCTTTGTGCGTGGTATGTCGTGCGCGCTCCATTCGGTGGTACTCCAGTCGAGCGCACATGTGATGTCGACAGCATGTCCTGCATGCGACGCTTTAGACATGATTCACCAGTCCGCCAGGTGGCGAAAGACAGTGCTTCCAAGGGAACGCCGTCCCGTGAGACCTGCAAGTAGAAAGACATGGTGATCAACATTGTTAGCGAATAAGCAGTTGCTTTGCAGTAAAGCTCTCTCAACACGCTGCCTTCGAAACCTCCCCCTGCTGTTGTGAAGCGATATCATGTTCCCAACTCTCGTCCACATATACGAAAGACACAATGTGAGGCAATGTATACACGCGAAGACGCCCTACTGCATGATGACGATTATTCCACGTGCTGCTCAAATTTCGGCCAGCGTTCAAGGTACAACACTAGCCTACGTTACCAGCATCAGTCTATGAAAATTCTAATCATCGGCATGGTTTGTCATGCAGCTGCTCTTAATTCTGTCAGCCTGACCAGTTTCGCACACGTCAACTAAGTCAAGGTACTCGCATTAAAAGGGCTTATTCATCAAGCGGAAAGGAAAGCTTCGAGATCGCTAAAGAGATGACAATAAAATTGCCAGCTTGCTTAAGCAAGAATGAAACTTATTTCGCCAATCGCGCCATCTTGCGCCAAAGCATCGAGCTGCGCCAAGCTGCGAGAAAACACTCATTGCGAAATCAAGTAGCCAAATTCAACAGGAACTGCGTGTTCAATGGCAACCACACAGCCACATAGACATGCGTTGGCAAGCGCATAGCGCTGCAATAAATTTCACCGTTGGCATCGTCGGAGTGTGTGTGTACTTGGTGCCATAATTGTAACTATAGGCCACATTCAACTGAAAACCGTATTGCGCTAAACGATGCATTACGAATGTTTTATAAAAGCGTGGCGCGTTAGCGTATATACGGGCCGGCTAAAGATGAGCTGAATTGACGCTTGTTTCATGGCGCAGTCGGGAAAGAAAGCCGCACTGAATGAGTGAGGTCGTACAGTGTAATCAGCGTGTAGCTCATCAATTTCGTTCTATATTCCAGCATGCACTCTACTTCGCACCATATTAATACATCTGCGTCGATGAATGGGCGAACACCTTGCGGGTGACGTTCGATATCCATTTCGCACGTGCACCACGTGTGATTATACCGGGATAAAGGAGCGACGCACCGACAAACGATCGACCTGCTTGCTCTCACGCAACTTCTTGGCCACAAATATCTAATGGCGACCGCAATCGTCACTCGGGTGTGCACTCAGGCCACACAACTTCCTGCCCTGCCAGGCCACACAAAACCGGGTGGTGTAGCGTGAAGGTTGTGCGGTTTGGAAGATCGGGAATCTTCGACGCCGCAGAACGCAAGCCAAAGGTAAAATTATAGGGTTTTTACGTGCCAAAACCACTTTCTGATTATGAGGCACGCCGTAGTGGAGGACTCCGGAAATTTCAACCACCTGGTGTTCTTTAACATGCACCTAAATCTAAGTACACGGGTGTTTTCGCATTTCGCCCCCATCGAAATGCGGCCGCCGTGGCCGGGATTCGATGCCGCGACCTCGTGCTCAGCAGCCCAACACCATAGCCACTCGGCAACCACGGCGGGTAACGCAAGTCAGGGATGTAAAGTTTCATGTTTAGTCAGCCTTATAGCGGCCAAATTGTGCTCATAATCAAATTTTTGCCGAAATCGCTTATCTTCGGAATTTTGTTCGCGTGCAAAGATGTTTACTGCGCAAATTGCGCAGATTAAGTCTAAAAGTTTTAATAAACCATCTTTTGGCGCACGAAATGTCGGTTGCCATTTTACATTCACGTTATGCCGTCTGTGGCGGAACCCCGAATAAGCCCGAATAATGGAGCTTATCGAAAATATTGATCGACGATGCAGACGAGAAGGTCAGTGAACATTTTTATCCCTTTATTCTTTTCAAAAATACCTCGGAGGTTTTTCTCGGCAAGCGATGTGAAATACCGGCAAACGCCCAATGACAGTACGTGAACTTCACATTTATTATGCGGTATTCTGCTATCTTATAACTGAAAGTCGCCAAAAATATATATTACCTGAGGGCATGCACTACGCGAAGGGCGTTCACAGTGACTATTTCTTGTGAATTGTGCACGAATAGGTTTAATTAGTTAAATTTATAAATTTACGCGATCGATGCGATGTGAATGAAAAATTTGGGGATGACGTTGAGAAATGGCCAATAGCAGCATTTCAAACAATCTAAGATTCGTGAAGACTTTTTTTTCAAATGAGAAAGAAAGCCGGCGAAATAAATAAAAAATAAAAAAAGCAAATACACGCTGTGACCGTCACAACGTGTCTGCGCACGAAAGATTGCATCAGTCGTTATAATAATTCCGACATTTCCTATTCGAAAAATAACGCAATCGTACTTCGGCCGTCGCACAAATTTCGAAGATAATTTTTTATAGCAAACTTAGGGCCCAACACGTGCTCATCTGACGCGTGATGACTTATAAATGAAATGATGGTGGCTAGGTTTTAATGGCGCATGTGCGACGGGTGGCCAAACAGGGTTAGATGTTACGACAACACTTAGCCCCTCAAACTCAGAATATTGCAGGGAAAGGGGCAAGGAAGATATCGCACGTTAACATGATTTTGATAGAAATTTTCGCCGCAGGAAATAATCGGAAAGAGGATTTACATCACTCAGAGACACTTGGGTCTCTGGATGATGTAAGGATTCTACTCGAATCCAATGACTTATCACGAAGCCAACGGCGTTCAGTTAGATGAGAGAACGCAGGCGGAATGCGAGCCTGTAACGATGGATGTTCAGTCCGCCTTCGCTGTGGTTTTCCGGGCAATGACGTCGTGTATGTTCAGCTTCTGGCAACGCCCGTGCTCAGCGACAGAACAGAGAGAAGGATATAAGGAAGTCAGGGATGTTAACCAGTCACGAGTCTGGTTCGCTACCCTACGGTGGGGGAAGGGAAATGCGGAAAAGAGCGAAGGTAAAGGGAGAAGGTATAGAGACGTGCATGGACAGTACTTGAGTCAAAGCCGGCCGTGCAGACCAGATGTTTCCGAAAAAGCACAAAAGTGCCTTCACTGCCTTCTGAGGGGACAGCAAAATCTCAGGGCGCGAAAAAAGTCAATGTATGGTTTACAAAGGACTGTAACCTCGGTATGTGGGCGTCTGGACGACACGAACGTGTTCAGCGAGGACATATTTCCAGCGCGGATGCGTTGTCAGGCCCCATTGCGCACGAATTTCCACAGTGAACGAAAGCCGGACATGAAAGTCCGGACATGATACACGCCCAGGTTAACGAACATGGAGAGGCAGTTCGCGTGAAATGCAGTAACAGCCACTTCAACGCATGGCGATCATCAAGCGCGAGAAGTACAGAGATGACCGAAATCATTGCGAAAGAGCATGACAGTTTCGTCAGTCTTTGCTTGTTTATTTCTAAGCAATACTTTCTGCGATAATTACGCCAGGTCTGCCAGCTCAAGATGTTAAATATGCAGAATATTTGTCTGTATTGCGTGGACAGCCAATTGGGCAATCTGTACTGTCACTTTATAGTTATTGAATTCAGGTACGTTTGAAAGATTCCACGCTCTTTGATGGTCGAACTGTCCTTACTGTTGAAACATAACACAACACTGTAGTTCCTCAGCTACGAATCTACTGTCGAAAGCATCAGCACCTTAATAGTGGCGCCCGTCGTTAGCAGTACTAAGCTTAAGAAGCGCAAGGAGGTTCTTAAATTCTCTTATTCCCTCGTAGCTTTCGCCTAAACGTATATATTGTGAGCGCTTTTAGCGCCCCCCTCCCCACCTCATCCCCTTCATCTGTACATATTCTTCATCATACCAGATATTCTTCTTGGCGGGTGCTGTCTTCAGCCTCGCCTCATAAAAGAGCCTGGTTTGCTTATGGAAAAGTTACGTAAACGGTATCATTTGCCGTCTGGACATGTCCATTGTTGACCCGTAGTAGAGCAGTTTCCAACGCATACCTGCACTATAGATTGTCCAGTGCGCTGTGCTGTATTTTTAGATATTTAACACTTGTTCCACAAATATAACGTCCTCACTTCCTGGCCATATTACAGCGAGTACGCAACACAAGTATCACTACAGGTCTCTTTCGACACAGTGAAAATATGTACGTATGAAGTCTTTTTTGCTTTAGTTCTCATCAAGACTTTCGCCTACTGCGTAAAATAACAGAGAGCATTCACCCTGTTGTCGAAAGTTGAGGCTCCTCAAAGCGTAACCTTGTTGTACCCAACAACAAAAAAAGGAGCTTTATACAAGATTTATTCTGAAGAATGGGGAAACCATAAATGTTAAGAGAGTTTCATCATCATCGACTAATCGACCACACATATTTCTGGAATAGCCAAAAAATTTTTACATGCACTTTGGTATTCAAAGTAACTTCGCTCGGAATCACAGGCAAAAAAAAACTCGCCTTCCGTGTGCTGGATACTTAGGAACGTGGTCACCTACTGCTGCACGTGGCCTCCTTCGTTGTCGGGTAGCGAGGCGCCGCTCAGATAAATTGGACGTCTTCTCTCCAGAGCGACACTACAGTGTACTAGAATGGGGGCAGTGTGTTCAAACTACAGTGTTCAAACGGCGGAATGCGCCACGCACTGCTTTGAAACCGGAAGCGTAGACAGGTACCGGATGTATGCGGCGACGCTGCAGTCGCACGGGCGGTATACGGACGCGTTCTCCGTGTGATGCGGCCGGCACTCAGAGATCAGTGCAGCCGGTTGCAGCGAGCTTGCCCTGAAGGACTCTGAAGCATTTCCTCGAGTTTCTGTCCCGTTGGCAGTCGAACGCAGAATGTATTTGCGGCTTCTTGAGCCAGTCGATGGCAGATGTGCTCCGTGTGACATTGTGCAGCACATTGGCTCTGTTAGAATACTTGGAAGGAGAGGGTTTTAAATACCTATTGACATTTAGACGAAGTCAATAAAAGTTCGAGAACTTCTTGTGAGGCAGTCGTGCGGATCCAACGATCACCTAGCGCCGTCTCAATTTTTGACTGTTGTGAATGACCTATCTTTTTTATAACTTGGCGAAGGCAATGCAAACAGGAAACGCAGAGGTCAATAAACATTTGGTATGGCTACTTCCCTCACCTGATAATTCTGACAAGGAAAGGGACATTGTGTCACTTGATGAAACTGGAAATCTGACGCTGGTAGAGCAAAGGCTAAACAGTACTCCAGCAGAGCACCGGGCTTATGTTGAAGAAAAGAGCAATGACCGCCTTATCCATTATATATAGCAGGGTATGTCGCGCAGAAATTTTTTACTCACAACAAATGTGAGGACTGCCGCTCTCTTCCATTGAAGAACTCTAGTGTCAGCAGTAGAGTTTCAAAATTAACGAAATTTGTGACAGGGGAGGATTGCTATACCTGCCCAAGTTGCTTTTCGAAGCACTAAAGAAACTGGATGGGAATATAATTACAACCTTCTTCAGCAAAGAGGAGCTTTGCAGCGACAGCATATTTGATGTCATGATTCTAGTGGAAGCTTTAAATTTGGCAATGCCATAGGCTGCAAAAAACATGCTGATGATTTCACATCAGTAGTTGTGCGTTTTTATGCCCTGACAAGGCTGCACTTTCACGTTAGATGTGTTATGTTGAATTCCAATGGTAGATCGCGAGCGCTCGGCCGGTTCACGAACGGAGCGCGTCGCTCCGACTGAGATCGCTCTCATCTGCTCACACCATATCTGCGAAGAGAATGCGTGCGCTCCCGCTGGGGCACTTAGTACAGGAAAATCAAGTGAGAGGGCGCTAGAATAGAGAGAGGAAGAAGCGCTTGGAAGCGCAACCCATCACCCCTTTTCACTGTCCGTGTCAGAAGAATCATCACTCGACTTTGAAATTGTACTGTCTGAGTCGGAGCTGTCTAGGAGCGCGAACAAAATCGCACGGCGCGAAGCGGCGTCCACGTTTCCCGTGTCGTCCATAGCGGCCCGCGACCGGAAACAGGCGACCGTGACAGGAAGCAGAGGCGGGTGAAGGAAATACGTCACGAGGACTTCCGGTCAAATCTGCCGATTTCGGCGGAGCAAATATTTTTGCTCCACGGAGCAATCCGGGATCAGCGGCTGGTCCCAATCTGCCATTGGACCACACAGCTCACGCTCCCATTCTGCCATTGGAATAGGATTGCTCTATACAGAGCAGAAAAACTTGATCTGGATCTGCGATTGGAATTCAACATTAATCGGTGAAGAGGAGCACGACGAAACAAGAAATTGCACTTAAAAGTTGGCTACACTGTTCTTAGCAGGCTGGTGCAACATATGTATGCTGACCTTTCTTTGTCTTCTTTATCTTAATGCACAACTTTTTCTGGTGCATTCAGAAAGCTAATCTTGTGAATATAATTAAGAAATGAATTAAGGAATTAATTTGCGCACATTAATTCCGCTGTAGGTCTCCATTGCTTGGGAAGGAATGTACTCGCACTGTTTTTCTGTATTTTGGCATACTGTGTATACTTTTGCAGAGATCCCTTTTACTTCGCGTCTTTCCTACTTGTTTTATTCCTCTCATAGAAATGTAGGATGTCGCTGTGTCTCATACTCACACATGAGCCTGACATTCGGGAGCACCTCATGATGTAAATACAAAAATTCACGAATAAACTGTGCAAATACAGTTGCGGGGGTTCGCGAAACAGAATGAACGAACGAGGGACAAATGTTTACCGCGAAGAAGGTAAATTTGACTCCGTTTCACACGATCTACTTATCTTCAAGCTTAATCAACTTAACATAGACCTCAATGTACTTGCATGGATTAAGGAATTTCTCTCTAACCGTAGTCAGTATCTGACGGCTAACGACTTCTCTTCACGTAATTCTGCCGTAACATCTGGTGTCCCGCAAGGGTCCGTTTTGGGCCCTCTGCTCTTCTTGATTTATATTAATGATCTTCCTACTTGCCTATCTTTCTCAACTGTCCGACTGTTTGCAGATGACTGCGTGGTTTACCAGAAAATTACTAACCATGACGATTATCTCAATCTGTAACGTGATCTAGATAGGGTATTTGAATGGTGCAGTCAATGGCTCATGACACTTAATACAACTAAATGTAAAAGTATGCAGGTTTCTCGTCACAGCACTAATCATTGTCCGCGTACTTACTGCCTCAATAATATTCCATTACCATCTGTTAACAGCTATAAATACCTTGGTGTTCACATTTCTTCTAATCTATCGTGGAATATGCATGTAGAATATGTAACTAACAACGCCAATCGCATGCTTGGTTGTCTGCGTCGTAACTTTTTTGATGCCCCATCGTCCCTGAAGTTAACACTTTACAAAACCTTGGTACGTTCTAAATTAGAGTACGCATGCGCCATATGGGATCCTACTCAGACTACACTCATTCAAACTCTTGAAGCCATTCAGAATCGCGGCGCACGTTTCATCTTGTCGAATTATTCACGTCATTCCAGTGTCACATCTATGAAGAGAACCCTAAACTTGCCTGACCTTTCGTTGCGTCGAAAGTCATCTCGCCTTAATCTTTTTCATAAAATCTATTATTATAACAACGAGATAAAGGACGTTTTGTTTCATCCACCTCATTACATATCTTCAAGGACCGATCATCGCTTCAAGGTGTGGCTACCTTCTTGTCGCACAAAATTGTGTAATGACTCTTTTGTTCCTAGAACAAGTGTCGCATGGAACCACCTTCCCTCCACAATCGCCAGCATAGCTGATGACCACCAGTTCAAGATGGCTTTACAAGACACCTTGTAATATATTTTTTTGTTTGTTTGCTGCACGCCTTGCCATTTCTTCCCCACTCCTTTCTGTAGTGCCTTTGGGCCCTGAAAGTATTTTAAATAAATAAATAAATAAATAAATGCCAAGCAGGGAAGCTGTTTCGCTTTGGGCTATGTACGTATGTATTGTTTGGCCTTCTCTTCTACAACAGCGGCTGAGGAACTAAGCGCTTGACGTTAGGCCGCGGATGCCGCGGCCGCTTTTTTATGAATGCAAACCGCGAAAGAAAACGTGTGCCCCTGGAATCCGAGTTGGTTAAAATTAATTCGATGTCCTTTACTATGGCGTTATTTCCAGCCGAGCTTTCCGTTCGAATAATTCCTGGTTAGATGTCCGCGGCTCAAAACAAATTTGACGTCTTTACGCCAATAATTCGGTGTGTGCAAAACCCTTGCTTTCAGGTTAACAAATCCGTCTAATGGGCGTTGAGATGCGCTAGGAGTGCACATATAATTCATCTCTTATATGAAGTGAGTTTTGGGGATGCATCTTAACATCCGCCGAGCATTTGCACGTCTATTTGAGTGCGACAGAAAACGATTATCAAAATATCGACATGCAGCACTGGCGCTGCGCCGTCCGTTCCGTAGAGGATGGATGGATGCTGTAAGCGTCCCCTTTGGAACGGGGTGGTGGGTTGCGCCGCCAAGCTCTTGCTAATATACTGCCTAATATCCTACCTAGGTTAAACAATAAAAAGCGCATGTTCGATGTTCCAGCCCATGTTCCTACAGCGCCAACTTGTGCTATCTACATTCCTCAGCGGCGAGCGCATCCTGAACACACTGCCTCTATCCTAGTACACTGTAGCGACACATAGCGAAATGGCAGAAGCAACCTCTAACTCGATATCTGGATCTCAAAACTAGCCACACTGAGAACTTCGGTGAATGAGAGAAGAGAAGGCGCGGCACCAAAGAGAGACATTCCTTCTTAGCGACATCAGCAAGTATTTCTTGGAACATACTGCCGCTCATACTATCACTTTTTCTCCCTCTCGCTCTCCTATCTTGTGGGAGCTACGATTTACTCCGAAAGACGCCGGAGAGGCGGTTACTGGGGTGCTACCATCACGTGGCATAGCTAAAACCCTGCTAATTTTAGAATTTGCTACAGTCGCGGTATAAATTGCATTGAGGAATGTGCCCCTTAGGCTGAGCACGAAACGAGTACAATACCGAATCCTGCACCCACTTTGCTCGGCGACTTCAACCAGTGCAGTACTGTCGAGGACCACGCCTTGGGCACGCATGCGTGGTCAGCCAAAACTCTCTCGAGAGAGTAAGGCCTTCTGGCTGTACCCTCTCCCCCTGAGATACGTCACGCAAAAAGAGGCCCACGTAGAAGTTCTGTGCAGCGTGCTACGAGCGGTGCAGCTGTGTTGAAAATGGGGCGCCGAAGACCGAGTGGGCGATGAGTGCGACAACACGTCGATTATTTCCCGGAACCCTGCAGCTCCTTGGATAGCTTCGGAGTTAGAAAAGTCCTGGCATGCTGCGACATGCTTCTGAGCGCACTTTTTTCTGAACGTGAACCATGCATGTAGTCTCTGCGCTTGTGCAGCGATTGCGGTTGTGTGTCCGGCAAGCCTTCATTGCCAAGGGAATGTGAATTACGTTCATGCCAGGAAACGCCTATTAAGTGCTGCGTGCCCAATTGCCGGAGCAATTACAAATCGGGGCCGAAAAATCATGTGTTCATGTTTGCGCAAGATTAATGACAGAATATTGGATGCCAATGCTAATGGCAAAGAAGGGAAAAGCCGAAACCCTGCGGAATAAGGCAACTGTTTCTTTGTAAATAGTTGCTCGAATGTTTTGTATCTCCATTGCTAGACTCATTTGAGCTGTGGCAATTTTGTGGACTGTTGTACTGTATGTAATAATGCATCCAAAGCGAAATTATTCGTTTAAAGCCTAATCTAGTCTAGTATAAATACATGTTCCCGAACCTGAAGGTCGACACACCAATGTAGTGGTCATGAGATATGTGTTATGGTGCAGTGCTAATATTTTGTCGAATAACATTTGCGGTGGCATGAACGGCAATCTCTATGACGCCGATGATAAATTAAGGCAAAGAATCTACTATTAAGAACAGAGCAGCACTGTGAATTTTCATTATAAGCCATGCACCCTGTCAGCATGTACCCGAAATTCGTTCTCATTTTTAACGTTGAACTATTTCATATTTTATGGACGGGCTTTGTAATAATTGAGCACGCGAATAGTTTTGCATAAATAACATATTCCTGGAACACCCTCCGCGCTCTGCATACCATCTGTTCAACTATGCCTAAAGAAACAATAACAGCGCTCCGGTTAACGTTGCACGTAAGTGCGAGATCCCTTCATACAACCAGTATCGCCGAGCACGCCGCCGGCCTCCTCTCCGTGACGTCATTCGCCGAGCGCTCAGGCCTTCTCTTGTCAGGTGGTGCCGGGTCAACGCGGCGTATTTTTTTTCTCAAATTATTTACTTGCAACAACTACAATTTCGAGCTGTGTGACTAGCACTGACACCCAGCAGAAATTCGTCAGAAATGAGAAGAATCAGAAATTAGACTCGGTCCCTGGACCTCCTCTAATCGCCTCCCATGGGACACCAACTGAATGGAAGCTTCAGGGACGCATCCGCGGTGCAGAAGCGGCTGTCCACCCTCTCAGGGCAGGCAGCTGGGTCTCGTTACTAGGTGAATGTGACGAATGACTCATCAATTTTGCAGCGGATTTATTATACCCCAGGTTCTGGCGGTTTGTGTGTGTAGACAAAAAAGTTGGCGGTCACACTAGAGCTAAAAGAGCTAAAGCGTATCGCCGGGTATGCCCCAGCTGCGTTTAATATGGCAATATATATATACATAAATCATAGGCACCGACTACGGGGGCCTCCGGGGTCAGAGACCCCTCCGGAGATTTTAGGACAGGGCCGCACCCCCTCATCCCGGCGACGCTGAAGCCTACATCCCCCACCACATCATTCGAGATTTCTTTCGACTTGCCTCGACATTTCCAGCTAAAATTTTATTGGGCCTAATAACTTACTGCATCATTAGTCGCAGAGACGTGCATGGCTTTTAAATCATAATTTCGCTTTATTTCTTCAAATCCTGAGAGTTGAATGACAAGCGCATTAGAAGCCTCAATGGAAGCTGCCTCATCCGTATTTTTCAACTTCAACATTGTTTTAAATTTACACTGTAAACACCATGCGAATACACAGTGTATTTAAATGTACACAGTGCACAAAGTCTACTATATTTTGGAAAGGGAAGGAGGTGGCGAATTAAAAATTATTACTAAAGTACTGGATAGTCTTTGCCGAGTGAATATGTTGCTGTGAGTGTTCTTTTCTGACCCCGAAAAAAAAAACATGCAGACTTCCGTGACAGCTTCGGCAGAGTCTTTTATCAAAGGCGTATGAAATACACGTGAATGATGTCTCACTATTGCTTCTATTTCCGGTAAGGAATGCAAACAACTCATAAAAAAGGTCTTCTAAAATTGACACTATTTATTAGGAATGCAAACATCGTCACTTGCACGCATAGGTCATAAATATACACAGGGTGTCCCAATTAAACATCATGCACCCAGATTTAAAGAAAGAGCAATTGCGTTACTCGGAGAAAACCTAGTGCATATTGTTTCCCGCACAGGGGAGTAGCTGCCTGTAAGTTTATCATCACTGATATGTAATCAGCTGAGTCTAATTTCGTGTATAATCGTGCAATTTTACCATACCATTAGAATCTCAAATGCTCACTTGTACTTAGCCGTTGCTGTACATTGTACTATACATTTGAAGACTCGAATGACCCTGGACATTGCTACCATGAATTTTCACAGTAACCAACACTGTTGTAACGCGCAAAATTGTGCATATGTGTGTGATCTATTGTCAAACCTGTCGCTCGTGGGGGCTGAGACCTTTGTCAGGCTTTATGCCTTTAGTCTGAGTGTCTACCCTCGTTTGAATGAACGAGAAATAAAATTGAGTTCAATTCACTTCAATTATCCAACTCGAGACGTACTATCCTAATTATCAAAGTGTCAATGAGGCATTTGTAGGCACTGCCAAGGGACATCTAATTGCGGTATTTTCAGTGATGTACTAATTGCGCACTATTTTTTTCCCGACCGATAAAGAAATCCCGCGAAATATTAAAAATATCGCGTGACTGCGCTCCCACCCGCATTATTAAGCAGCTCTCTTGAACAAGCTCCCTCTGAATTAGACAGAACGAAATAAAAGAAGTAAAGAAAACTATCGTGGTCGAGATAATTTCTTATCTGCCGGGTTCCGGCTGTAGTAACACGTCTCGTTTGGTGTTCGAAACAAGCTGTGATGGCTGTCCTCTTAGCGTAGAGAAAGTGCACAGATGGTCCTTTTTTTTTTCCACACGACCTGTCACCACAAAAACGAATTGACAATGTCAGTGCAAATGTTTAAACTTGCGTTTCGTCCCGTCGTTATGTCTTTCTCTAATGAGCAGAAGGAAAGCATGATCCTTGCCTTGGGTGTTGCAAATGGCAACAAGAGGAAGGCTGGCAGTAGACCAAACGCGTCGGCTATCATCAGAAACTATAAAAATCTGAGACAGACCAGCAGCTTCCAGAAACAACGGCGTAGGACTCCATCTTTGATTTCTAGACTACGCACCGATGCTCTAACATTTATGGCCTCAAACCCTTATGCTAGAGGGCGGGACTTGGGCACCCAGGTACCAATTTCCAAGTCATCATTTTGGAGGATTGTAAACGACGGCTTTTCAACCTTACCAGCTTAATCAGCACCAACTCCTGGAAAATAGGAACCTGTAGAATTTTCTATATTTCTCGAATTGGGTCCTAACAAAAGCCGATGTGTCACCGGACTTTTTGAGCAACATTATGTGAACAGATGAAGCCAATTTTTACAGAAACGCCCGGATAAACTTGCATAATGCACACTATTGGAGTGACTACAATGCACAATGGGTAAAGCGCAATCGGCACCAGTACCAGTGGTCGTTCAGTCTGCAGAATTTACGCCGCTGCTATAATCAGTCTCGTCTTCCTCAATCACTCACTGACTGGACAGCGTTACGTGGACGAAATCCTTTAAGGAGTGGTGGATGACTTCCTCAGCGAAGTCCCGCTGTCACGTCTTCCACTTCTGTGGGCTCAGCAAGATGGAGCTCCAGCCCACAACAGCAACCGAGGACGAAACTGGCTGCATGCGACTTTTCATGCGCAATACATTGGAAGGCACGGGCCTGTAAATTGGCCGGCTAGCCCACCGGCTCTTGATTAAGGCTCTTGATTAAGGGAAGAAAAGAAGAACTTGCGGTACCGGGAAAAAACTGGAAATGCGGCGTCGACATGAAAGCATTGACAAGCCGGATTCTGATTTCAGAGATGAAACGCTGACGTCGTATGAGTATGTGGTATGAATGAATCTAACAGCATCGATTTTGAACTGATTCTAATGCGTCTGTGAGATATGCTTGATGCGGGTTCCAGATGGCTGACGCGTATTCCAGTTTAGGCCTGACAAGTGACATATGCTAGTAATTTTACATCTGCTGCGACGTGCCGTAGATTTCGTCTTAGAAAACATAAGGTTTTGTTAGCCGCTGAGATAATGCACCGTTTCAACAGCACCACGTCTAATGTGCACAATGCCCTCTGGAACTCCCGGGTCGTCGCCAATTAGCCTCTTGACAGCTGTAATTACCCGTGACCCCGATAAGCGCTTACCTTTCTACCAACGTGCATGACCAGAGCGAAGCTAGACAGAATGGAAGAGAGGAGGGGAGAGAAGGAGGAGAGAGTGGGTAGTCACGAGCGAGAAGTGGTTCTTGAGGGGAAAAGGAAAGGATGGTGCTGTCTTCTGCAGCCGTGGCGGCGCCAGGCAGTCGCGAAAGGAGTGAATAAAAGCCTTGCCAACCTTCACTTGCATTTTCCATACAAGGATAAGGGGGAGGGGGGGGTAAATCACAGGGGACATAAGAAGGCAAGGAAACGCTAGATGAACTAAGTTCAAGGTAAGGTACGGTGCGTTTTTTCTATTTCTGAAAAACACAACCATGCAAATATGTCTAGCGGACAACTTACACAAGGCGCGCAGAAGCAGAGCCGCATTAATTAAAGTGCGCCGCAGGGTTTAGGTGACACAACGGAAACGGTCGCACTTCAAATCAACACTTCTGTGCTATGACATTGCCGGAGGTCGCGGATTTGACCGAGGCATCCGTATTTCGACGGGGGCGAAATAAAAATTGCTCGTCCAATTTGGTTTAGCGACAGGTTAAAGAACATCACGATATCAAAATTAACCCGGAGTTCGCCACTACGGCGTACCTCATAATCTGATTGCGGTTTTGGCACTACAGCCCCATAAAAATTCAGTTGAGAGTTAGCGCTCATCCTGTCTGCTTCTAGTCTGTGTCCGCGTTACTTCACGCTACAATCCAAGATCATGTTACCGTACCAACTCGCCCAACTTTCTATCCTTTTGCAGGAAGGACGACCGGGAACGACGGTCTACGTGGCACCCGTTTTCGTGGTTGTCGGCGTTTGGTGGTCGGCGATGGTTATCTGATGGTCGGTGAGAGGGAGATTGTAGAGAGGAAGGGGCGCTCTTTACCGCACCATTTATGAAACACGTGTCAGCGGCTGATGGTCGGTGGCAGGACCTGCGATACGAAGGCGCCGAGGCAAAAGGCGCTTGCGCAACCGACTTGCGGGGAAGGGGGAAGGTGAGGGGGGCAGTCTCTCGCTCGTTTGATCACTAGGCCGTTCCGTCGCTCGTTCATTCGTTCGTTCGTTCGGGCTATTCGCTTGCATTGAAATTATTGTGAATAATTTCGGCACATTTCGTTGTTCAGTAATTACGCGCAGCTTCCTGGGTGGTTGCTCTCACGTGAGTGTATTTTTGTAAGTGGCCAATAAATTTTAGCTGTTCGGTTCGCGCGGCTCCCTTTGCTTAGCGCCATTGAAAACAACGTGCACACCATTCAAGTAAGCTGTTCGTTTCACGTTGCTCACGCTCCTTGGAGCCATTTCAGAACATTGTGCAACATGTTACAGCACAATTCTGAATGCTTTAAGATTGCCAACCGGCATTACATCTCGTAATAGCAACGGGCGTCATTTTATGCCAACAGTTAAGCGTAAGCAGAATAGCCTTTAAAAAAAAAATTCACCGGCTATTGCGATAACTCCTAGTGCGCAAGTTGAGCGCTGCTCTATGCGTGTTTTCATTTCAAAATATATTGGCTGGCGCGGACAATCTGTCTCGTGCGGCACGTTGCAAACGGAGCGAAGTGTGGTGCGTTGGCCTCAGGAGTCACGCGGGTGACGCGTGGGCGCAATTCACAGTAGCCGCCGCAGAGAGACCTCCGCTCATGCAGTGCTTTGTTCCCATGTATGGTATCACTGGCGCCATCGGTGAACAGATGAGGCGCGCTGCTCTTTCGCCATCTCGTAGTAATCGTCGCCGCAGAGCCCCGTCTTGCGCGGCCCTACGCTTTTCTTCTCCCGCTTTCGCCATATCCCCCGCCTCCGCTTCCCACCTCGTGGTTCCGCTGCACCTTCCTCCTCTGCTTTCCTTCTCGCGCTCTCTTCGCTATCGCCTTCTTTAATCACCCGAAGCGCTCCACGTTCGTTCTTTCATCCTTCGCTGTGCTCGTTCACTCGGTTACGAGAGACGCCGACGCTCGCCGTAGGAACGGGCGCCTAATAGCGGCACTCTATATATATCGCCATATTATTCAACAAGGCAGATTCTTGGGCTAGTTGGTATGGTTTACTCATAATGGCAAAGCCTTTAGCGCAATTCAAAAAGACGGAGACGCTAGAATGCGCTTATTACAATGCGCTTTTCCCATCTGATTCTCACGTCTCCTTACAGATCTGTTCCTGAAATTATTTTTTTCTGGTTAGTTATTTCATTCAGATAAATGGTCGTCAACAATGGAAGGATCAATCTCGGAAAGAATTGAGAGATTGGAATGAAAAAAAAGGACACCCCTGTTTACGTACCGGAAACGATATTAACGAAACAATCTTCCAGATCACAGTAGCAGATATGCAAAAGCACTGCAAGTATGATGATATCAAAGGTGAAAAAATACACAGTAAAACTACACAAGTACACATATTCAACTTATGTTCATAAATAAGAAAGTACGCTTATGTCTCGTGTGAATGAAGCGGCGTTAACGAGTTGTTTACAACGCGGATGATGTTCTTCAAATGGCTTATATTTTTAAAAATAAATTAATGAGAAAATGACAAGCACGGGCTATCAAATAAAAAGAATTTTGCGGAAACCACCCTCGATGATTGCCAATGTAAGCAAATAAACGAACGAATGAGAGGCTGTCCCGTCCTCCTCCTCCTCCCTCCCTTCTCCACTACTTCGTAGCGCGAGATCTAACGCACGAGCAATGTTACGCGTGCGACAGTCTCTCCTCCTTTCACCTCCCTGCAACTTGGTTGCGTAAAATATGTGACTTCCCCCCGGCACCTTCGGCGATGGACGCAAACGAGCACTGTGAAGGCAACCCGAACATTCACTGCACGCTGTCAAGCTGCGTTTTCAACACAAACACAACCTCAAGGCCCGGTGTGCAAATAAATGCCGTTTCATACTATTTCACTGAAAGCATGCAAGCATGCTTGCATCTCCGAACCTAGAGACTTGACGAGAGACGACACCCATGAGGTGACGAAGCGTGTTCGCGAGCATCGCATCCAATGCCACACATTCCATGCACTTTTTCGACGCTGACCACGCAGTTCGTTCATACATATAGATATCTCGGAATCAGGTATTATATTCATTTGAAGCAAGGAAGAAAATATTCCACTTCCGCCGAACGGAACACGAGACCCCAGGTGCGAGAAACCCAACGCACGCCGGCAGTACGTCGGCGGCCTGGAAGGGATATGGCCGTCGCAGCCCAATGTTGCCAGCATGCCGCATACCTTTGCCGTACTTATAGTGATTCCAGTGTAGTAACGAATTTGCCGAATAGGCGTGGCCAGGAGCTGGCATGGAGCGCTCGTTTCGGCGCTCTCTGCCATGTCTGCACGACCCTTGCGTGATGGGTGCATGCATATATGCGGCCGCAGTTAGCAGTTCCCGTTGGGCGATATGTCCCTTGTGCAATTTACGTGCAAATGCGACGTGTACTCAGCAGTCCCAGTTAGGACACTGTTGAAGTACCACTGGAGCAGTTCTACTTTACTCCCTGCAAAATTAATATCTGCAGTAGTGTAAGTTTTACTTTACCGCAGTTATTGTAGCAGTTTAGCGCCTGCTTGTAAAGAAAGAGTAATAACTGAAATATTTTCAGAAATTACAACTGCACGGATGCACAGGTCCAAAGGTTACAGCAGTAGTTATGCCAGTGAACATAGTGCTCACTCCATGCTCCCCAGTCCGCTGTACGCATGTAAAAAGGCCACCGTGAGCTACACAATACTTTTGCATAAATGACCATGCTTTCTGGCTTTCGACGCGGCATACGCAGGCTGATCAACCCTGTTATGCTTACCTGCTACTTCAAATAGTCGGCAACGAAGTAATCGCTAACGTAGTATCTTGTTTTTTCGTTTCCACAAGAGTACGCGCGTCATGAAAACATTTCTAACGCTCTCTGACTGGACAAACAGCCACAGATGTCGGTAGCAGCGTTACTATTGCCATGCGGAACGCCAGCAACCCGCTGTTTCGTAAACACTAATACATTTTGCGGAAACTCTATACTAAGCTTCACTGACCAGCGCGAGTAACGAACGACACCGGCACACACGTAGAGCAGCAAGCGTTTGTTGTTTTTTTTAATCGCTAAATGAGGAACGGCGCCCGGATACATTGGAGGACGCCTGATGCACACTATGTATTCATGCCTCCGAAGCACACGTAAGTCACGTGGCCAGGCTCACACAATCTTCAGTGTCTGCTTCGGTCTTGTACCTCGTCCGGAAAAAGTTGAGCACGCTGCGGAGCAGGTGCAGTCTTGAGAAGGGCCCGTCCTTCAATCCACAGGTGTTCGAAAAGTCCGCGTAGTCGAGGTCGAAAACGGCGATGCCGAATTTCACAGAGGGATCCACTGCTTGGACGGTGCAGAGCTGCCGAAGAATGCGAAGAACACAAAGCAAAAAGTAATTTGTTTAAATAGCTGTTACTGTCTGGACTAGAGCCCCAGATCTCGCCGTCTATAGTAATCCTTGCTGGAAAGCACGGAGCACACTGATCATGGTCAATTTGGCAGCATTTGTCCTTCGATCAGCGTATATATATATATATATATATATATATAACCCGCCGTGGTTGCTCAGTGGCTATGGTGTTGGGCTGCTGAGCACGAGGTCGCGGGATCGAATCCCGGCCACGGCGGCCGCATTTCGATGGGGGCGAAATGCGAAAACACCCGTGTGCTTAGATTTAGGTGCACGTTAAAGAACCCCAGGTGGTCAAAATTTCCGGAGTCCTCCACTACGGCGTGCCTCATAATCAGAAAGTGGTTTTGGCACGTAAAACCCTAAATATTATTACATATATATATATGTGTGTGTGTGTGTGTGTGTGTGTGTGTGTGTGTGTGTGTGTGTGTGTGTGTGTGTGTGTGTGTGTGTGTGTGTGTGTGTGTGTGTGTGTGTGTGTGTTCTCCGTGCTTTCCCGCAAGGATTACGCAAGGATTACTATAGACGGAGATCTGGGGCTCTAGTGCAGGCAGTACCCCTCTATCCACAGCCTCTAAGATCGAGCGTGAGTCATCCTCGCGCTAACCTCAAAGCTGGAGCCCAGCATTGGCGCTTGGTAATAAGTGGTGCCGAAAACACGTGTGTCGTGCTCTCTGAGGGTTGGATGTTTTTCGCACCGCAAAAAGAATGTACGAAATCGAAGGTTCCACGACAACCTATCTGGCCATCAAGCACATAATAATAATAATAATAATAATAATAATAATAATAATAATAATAATAATAATAATAATAATAATAATAATAATAGTAAAAGTAATAATAATAGTAAAAGTAATAATAATAGTAATAGTAATAATAATAATAATAGTAATAGTAATAATAATAATAATAATAATAATAATAATAACCCGGAGAAACGCCAACAAACTAGTTCCTCTTTTAGGGTTGTTGCATCACTCCGCGTTTCTTCGGTAAAAAAATGATAGCAAATGGCATCGACTTGCCCAGCAAGGAGTCCTTTTAAAGACCTCAGGTTCATGACTTGTTTCCGGCTCTCAAATTGCCTCTGGCGTATGCAGCCCGCATAGCCTACGAGTTTGCCTCAAGTAACTTCGAGGCAGGTGGTCGGAGGAGGATGTATTTAGAAACCACCTATATTAGTGCTGCGTTTTTCGCCGCATACAAACTATGCAGAGAGTGTCCGCGCGCATATTTCGGAGGCTACAATAGCGCAATCCTGCAGAGCGGACGAGGACACCATTGCTTGCGTAGCCACGAAAAAAAGAAATGTTTTTGACAAGATGGCCGCATTTGCTTCGGGAACCTGCTACTCGGAGCTGTTTAGATCATCCAAGTATGTGTTCAGCTCTCAGTTCTTTCTCGGGAACTAGATAATTCGCAGCACCCCAGTAAGAGCAGTGTTTTAATATATAGCACTTTCGTAAAATAGTACTGCATAAAATTTACTTTACTACTGCAGTCGTGCGTACTAATAACTGACAAGGGTACAGCGACATGGGCTTGTAGGTTCATATTGACAAAAGGAGGTTAAGCGCTAAGGAACAGGGTGGAAAATGAAGCCTAAAATATATTTAACCCTGTGTCCTCGTGCTTTTTTATTTATAAGTGCCTTTGAATAATAATATGCGGCGCAAGTCCAGCAGACGGTATAGATCGAGGTAAACTCCGATTTCTCCAAATGATACGGAATGAACGCAGGTACAGACATTTGAAATTATTGAAGCGCCTTTCTTGTCTGTATCTGTGTTCCTTCTGCCTGTTTCTGTTCCTTCTGCCTGCCTTTCTGCCTGCCTGTTTTTTTTTTTTTTTCATCGACAATCCAGCGCTCTTGTACCTTCAAATAATGTCACGGTGCTTCGTGCTTTATGCGGTGCCTCGTTTCATTGCTTATCTGTTTATTTCTTATGGTATTGACTTATAGAAAAAATCGGGTCCTTCGGTTTCCTTTCTTCTCATTCATATATGCATATATAAACGAGTGAAGAAGTGAAGTCGAGGGACTCGACTTTTGTCAATCATGACCATATAAAGCCAACAGGCAATGAAGCCAAGGAAAACATATGGAAATCAGCTTTGGTTGAAATTGAAATCTAGAAAGTAATGACGAAAAGGGAAATATATACGCCAC
Source organism: Dermacentor variabilis (assembly GCF_050947875.1). Taxonomy (NCBI): domain Eukaryota; kingdom Metazoa; phylum Arthropoda; class Arachnida; order Ixodida; family Ixodidae; genus Dermacentor; species Dermacentor variabilis. Next base: position 13,933,874 of record NC_134575.1, on the reverse strand, counting down.
GTGAGCGTCTTCCCACACTTCGCACACGTGCACATTTTCTCACTTTGACACTCTTAATGCTAAAGCATTAAGGAGTTTTTTAGCGCAAACGAGATGAGAGCACTAGTATATAGTATGGTACGAAAAACTTTATTCTGAGAGCACCAGCGTTCCTCCGAATTTGTCAGACAACTGGCTGAGCGCGTGACTGTGTTCATCGGCTGTATTGTTGACCACTTAATTATTCGTGCCACAGTATTATTCCAAGATGGCTCGACAAGTGCATTGCCACTCTAGCTGATTTCATTTAGTAGCTCCAAAATTTAAAAAAAAAGAAACTTCCTCGTAAATTGGTGTCTCAAAAATGAAAAGATGAAGCACCCTGCTTAGAAATCTACAACCCTGCAACAACACTGGTATAACAATTATGCATGTCAGCGTATCGAAATCGGTCTAATGTGCTGTAAACACTCAAAGCCCATTTACTGCCGCCAAGGATCCTTAAGGGTGCAAATTGGTTCATCATTCGCACACATGCACCCGTAAGGTGTGAATGTGTGAGTTTCATGACTCGTAATTAGTACAGGACTTATTGACCTAAAACACCTTACTTGTGCAAATTGGTTTACTGTGTAATGTTCCACGCTAATTTGAAATTGTTGCACCGTTTGTAAGGGCTTTAGAAAATCTCACTAATAAATTAGTGGTGCATTTCAGATCGATGTATTTTACATCACAGTTCTCCGCTTTGTATGCCTCAAAAGACGTGGTTTATACACTTCTGATGCCGTTTCTAATTGCGAAATTACTTCAGGCTTGTGTTTCTTTATAATGGATTCTTTTATTCCTCGCACGTCATATGACTGGAACCACCTTCCTTCCTCAACTGCCACAATTCCTGACCCTGTATTGTTTCGGACTGCTGTTACCGCTTCTATTGAATGATATATTGTGTTGATCACTTATTCTAACTTATCTATGTCTTTGTAATTGTTCTCTGCTGTTGCTTGTATTTTCAGTGTTATTATGTATTACCCACTCCCTTCTGTAATGCTTTGCCCTGAGGGTAAGATAAATAAATAAAAAATAAGAATGCGTAATTCAAAACTTTTCGTGAAACAGTGACGGCCATAATAAAAGAGCCTAGTACCAACAGTGAGTTGATAACTATAATGCAACACATTTCATAGAATTAGGAAGAGTGGCTGACGATCAAACAAATTTTTCTGTTTTCATGCATTTAGATGAAGTTTAATGAGGTGACGGTTCCTCCTAATGACGCAGAGCCACAAAAATATCATTTTCTGCTGATTTCCTTAATTTTGTGTAGGTGTACTGTGTATACATCTATCGAAAATAGTCGTTGTCCGGTGGTTCGCACCTTCTTGCACAGTCCTACTCGGTCGTCGTAAGAGAACACCGTGGGCTCGGTGACATGACGAATTTGCGTCGCGTCCACGATAGGTTCGTAAGTCGGTGTCGACCTGAAGTTCGGATTCTTGCACACCTGTCACGTGAGGACCGAAAAAAAAAAGCAACATCGCCATGTCTGAATTTGCCTACATACACACAAAAGCACCATGAAGACCACGAAATGTGATAATTATAGTTGTAATGTTTTTTAATACCTAACAACCTATTCGGATACCTTTTGAGTACTTATTTGTCCTTTTTCTACATCACTTCAAGAACAAGCAAAAGAGACAAACAAACGGATAAACAACTAGTGAGAACGTCTTAAGAGGAAGCTTTAGCTCGGGTTCTCCTACAATAAATACATGTAAAAGAATAATTCGTTTTTCTCGGCAACCAATGCACCACACTTGACGAGGTTTGTTGCATTTAAAATATAAACTGAAAATCTAGTGACTGGTGGTTTCAGATTGTTGATTTAAGGGGTCAATTTTTTATTAGGAATTGGCAAAAATGCAAAATTTTATGATAACGGAACTATCAAGTGTACAACGCTAACTAAACAAGGAAAAATGATGTCACAATTCTGTGAATCGCATCTGATAGTTCATCTAAAGAATTGATATGATGCACGCAGATCCTAAAAAAAATAGTAATATGGAAATACAGCTTTTGCAAAACCCCTGTACACCACGTAACAAATTCACGTAAGATATAAATTGACATATCAAATTTGTCCGCTTTAAATGATCTAACGGATGCAGTTTACAGAACTGTGATATCTGTTTTGATGCAGAGATATTAGTTTGTAAACTTCGTGAGATATTAGTTTGTAAACTTCGTGATTGTATGTGTTTTTAATTTTCGAATTTCTGAAAATTATTTTTACAAAATGCAGGCCCTAAATAAAAGTTCCGCTCCCAAGTGTCACTAGAATTTACCTTTCTCTCTCAAATGCAACACATTTCATCAAAACGGTCCAGGGGTTATCTCAGAAAAGCGTTTCTTTTTTTTTTTGTTTCACATGTATTTGCATAGGCCGCATCGGAGTTGGGCCCGACCTAACGCTTCCTCTCACAATAATATGACAGCATTTGTGTCACGACGCTGTCGCAGTGTGGTTCCGACTTGCTTAGGCTGCCTGGGCTCAGTGACTTGCCAAGATAGCCCAGTGACTATGGCGTTGCAATGTTGAACTTGAGGCTCGAAGGTTCGACCCCTGTCGCAGCGGGCGAATTTAGATGGGGGAAAAATGGAAAAGAAATCGTGTACGTACGTAAGGTGCACATCCAAGAATATCGCGTATTGAAAACTATTCTGGAGTCTCGCAATACACCGTGCCTCGTAATGTAATCATGTCAGGGCGCGTAAAACCCAGAATGCTTCTTTCTGTCGTGTGAGTTTGAGCTGTTTCGAGTATGGGCCGTAACCTCCGAGCACCTCTGCGAAATTTCTCTATATCCCCTTCAGCCACAAATTGTAACAGACTCTCAATAAATGCGTCATTCATATTATTTCATTTCTAAGCACTGCGGGCTACAACGTAAAAAAAGAACGTCAAGGTGGATACGTGATTCTATGTGCATTTTTTTTTCATAGTGCGTCCTCGTAACTGCCGATTACTCACATGCACACTTTGCGTACACTAAGTTAGTTCTATAGCGTTTCTTAGTAGGATCGAATCACCAGTCCGAGCTACAGGGGCATGTTGAAGAGTCACTTAAAACAAACGCTTAATCAATTTAAATTCATGAGGTATTCCTAAAGAACTCTTAATACGTTGGCTTTGCGTTGATATATTAGAAGAAGAAAAAACTGGCAGTAAAGTTCCCAATTCTGAATTTCACACCGAAACCCCAAGGCCAGTCGTAAATGTAAAGTCATGTATTGCAAAGTATTTTCTTCTTCGCATATCGGCCGTTCTGATACAGCGAATGTTCTTGAAACTTTCGAAGTTGAGAATTTGGTTCTTTGAGAATACCATGCAGTCCATTTATTTTTTCATGACGATAACTTGGGCCCAAAAAGACGTGATCAGAATACGGGATGTCCCGGCGGGCTGATGCACGAATTTCAAGGCGTCATCGCTACCAGACTTTCACTTTTCTGTCCAAGCGTAACGGCCACGCAGGCCCCGAGGCAATGGCGCTGCGCTGCTGAGTTTGAGGTCGCCGGTTCGATACCATCCATTGCGACCACATTCAGATGGAGCCGAAATGCAAAAGCCCATGCGAACCGTGCATCGTATGCGCGGTAACGAAACCCAGGGGGTCAAAGTTAATTTGAAGCCCCGAGCAGGGGTGTGCCTCTTAAGCATATTCAGTCTTGGCACAGTAAAAGCCTTAGAATTTTGTTTCCACCAGGCATCTTCACGCACCAGGGGTGGCTTTTTTGGTATTGTGGACGTGTGCAATTTGCTAACACAGCTGAAATCAGTTTTCTTAGCTTTAATTCATTGACTTCTATTTTGGCGTGAAAATGCACGGGGTGCGCGTTAGAGTCGCGTAAATGCGGTAAACATATGCTGCAGTTGGTAGGCCAATGTCGATGATAATTATGCTTGGTCTGGCTCACGTCGGTGAGGCTGGCGAACGAATCAATGCTCTGGTTGGTAATGCACGGCGTGAAGAAACCGTACTGGGTCGGAACCTTAGGGACCGCCAAACGACCCTTCATGGTCACCGACAGCGCATACTTCAGGGTCAGAGTTGACATCGACAGCCTGGGAAAACTCTCGAACGCCGTTGTCTGCGCAGAACAAACAGGACGGCGCATCACATCCATCAGCAACGCTTAAACAGCTTTTTCATCAAACTTATAATAAAAACTGTTATAGCATGTCAGCGTTGTTCTCAAGCACTAGTTACTTTTCCTGCTCGTTTTGGTTAATGTTCTCCACTGTAAAGGCATTCTTTGATAAGCGTGCTATTCTAAGGAAACCGCGCCTTCTAATGTAGAACGGTTTTAAAACGAGGCTTTCTAAACAAAGAGGGAAAAAAAAACCTTACCAATAACAGAAGACAACACCCGCCATCAATCAACGCTAATTATTTTGATAACATTATGTTAGCCTGGTTGATTTATCACTCTCTCACGTTTTACAATTTGAAATGCTTCAGCTATTGATCCGCTTGCGCTGATTGCACACTGGCCAGATGCGTTAGCCAGGCTTTGATACTGCTCTCAAAGGAGGGATAGGTTTCATTGATGGCGCATTACATTTTCGTTCATACGACTTCACGGGGTTTCTGTTTTCTTTATTTTTCATTGGTTTCGCACTCATAATACTATTATTTCTGTGCAAACATGTGCACTTCACAGATGGTGCTCATCCTGTGTTCTTTCGCAGTCATGCTCGTCTGTTCGCGCGCTGCTAACAAAGAAATAACTTCAAGCTTGCCCACTTCCCTATCGGTTCATACGTAAACCCTCTGCCCGATAATAAAGCTTCACTCATCACATGGTGTTTTTCCGCGACGATTTCCTTAAAATACTAACGGAGTAGTGACACGATATTTGCGACTCTTCATATGTTTGCGTTAAATAGAGTTTGGTGCCTCCGAACCCTAGAAATAAGACCGGAAAGCCTCAGTGTGTCCTAAATGGCTTAGCATACTAGCTTTCCTGCATGCAGTTTCTTTCGCTGGTTATTGCCTTAATCCAATGATTTACGCTTGTCCTGTCATCAGTCAGTCTCCAAACTCAAGCTGCACCCGAAAGTCAGCAGGTGCTGCATTCGATTGCTCGTGCAGGAGCAATCTTTGGCTCTTCTCCCAGCTTTGCGAGTACGACTGCTGTCTGGCATAGTAAACTGTGCTGATCTCGAAGGCAAAGTAATCATTGGCACTGACTGGGTGAGTTGACCCTAATACCAGCGTACGATATCTATCCTGGCAAGGGTTTCAGCGTGGTTTGTAAGATGGCCGATCTCGGAGGCGGCGCAACGTCACAACAACCACGTGCCTCTAACGATTAACCAACAGATCGACACCTAAAGACATTTTTTTAAACGCAAGAAAGAACTACGGCAACTTTAGTAACAAGCATTTTAGTTCTTTTTTTTTCAGTTTTCGGTTTCTCACGTTTTCTGCAGTTTCACTAACATTTGCTGCTGCTGATTTTTTTCCGTCCCTTTACAGAGATGCAAATGTGTCACATAGTTTATTATCCTATAGGAGTAAGCCTTACTCCTCTCATTGCTTAAGCTATAGGTGCACGAAAGAGTCAGACGCTGGGACAACAGTTGTAAAAGACCTTGCCAGTACAGATAAGCACTCTACATAGAGCACATGATATGGGACAAGACACCCGGCCAGTATGCGACACATCTCACTACCCACTCTACGAATACATAAAACCAAGCTCTGAGTGGTATGAATCTACCGGAGGGCATGTTTTCATCAATTAAAACAAACTGACCCGTTCTTCTAAGATCTATATGCCTATACCTACGTGGCTGATGAAGCTTCGCACAAATGCTATTGAGGATATTAAAGAGAAGAAGAAATGTCATTTCACTCAACGTACTGATGACAAATATTTAACTTTACCTTATGGGACCCGATTTCTGTTAAATTCAAGAAAAAACTCCGTCTTTCACCACAAACAGACAAAAAAGGCATTCTTAATCAAGGAGCCTGTTTTCTCGGTTGAAAGAGACTTTCTCAAGCAAAATCAAATATTTTCTCTCTTTATTTGTTTATTTCATACGTAGTATTACAGTGTGCCTATAAGCAACCTCACCATCATAGCGCGATATATATTACTTTCTATCGGGAAGCTATCGCTTGACAATGATCCTGATTCCTGCCCATTTTGTTTAAAATGTGCAATGCTGTCTTTTGGAATGATTCCGAACGATTGTTTTCTTGTGCAAGCGCTGCACTCTCACAAAATCGTGCTGGTAGCTGTTCCCGATTTCCCGAGGTTTCTGCAGCAGCGTCGGTGGCACGATGAAACAACCGGGCAAAGTGTTGTCTCCTCGCGGGTAGTGGCCCAGACCGATGAACAGGTCCGGCGCAAAGAAGTTCCTGCGCAAGGGTGCGGAGAGACCCACCGTTACACAAACCTTTCCAGGCTATGGTCGCGATTTCGCGACATACGCGATATCTGATCTCCTAATCTGAATGGTACGCTTGACGGGCAACTCCGGAGATTTTTCGAGGTCAACGGATCTGAACGAAATTTTCGGAGCGCGTTATTCCGCAAACTTCCGTCATTTCTCGAAAACGTAAGGCTTGAGAGTTGCGCAGGTTTTTTTTTTTTTTTTTACAAGTTAATTTCGCTCATTTCCTCGAAACACCTGCCTTGCCTGTTCCTCAGCTACTGGCCACGAGGCGCTAATACGTTAAAGGAGGTGTATACGCAGAGCATGCTGGGAATGAATGGCAGACGGTAGGGCCGAGGAGATAGCTGTATATAGTGATAGGGAGCAAGCGTTTGGCATAAGTTGCTGTCGCGAAAAAACTACGCACTGTGTGTGTACGGGCAAGAGATGGGAGGCAAGTGGTGCTGCGGTGTTTGCCGCACGAACTTCAGCCCTGAATATCAGCACACACAGTTGAGTCAATGACGATCGCTTTCAGCCGAGTTTAAGCCTATCACAGTGACCGAGTTCGTGCTTCTAACGCTGGCGTGCCTGAGTGACTGACCTGAAGCTAATTAAGCCATTCGGAGGAAGCGAACTGTTTCTGTAGTTCTGTTTTTACCATACGGGTTTGAAATAAACCGTCACTCATCTCGTACAGTGCACACAGAGAAAACTAGGAGCGGCGACACGGCGTGCTATCGTCCTCGGTATACGTTGCCGTTCTCGAAGGTGGCCAGTCGCACTCGCTGGCACTTCCCTAAATTAAATGTGACAACTGATTATTTAGCTTCTGAGGTGCACTGTTTGCCTCGTATCCCAAATTGGCAGCAAGCGGAGGCCCCTTCGATGCAGTAAGCAACCGCCTCGTTGAGCTGCCAACGGTGTCAATACCGGCATCGGCGTTCCCGCGAGGAAAACTGCGTGTTTTCTAAATGAACGATAACACGCGCAATGTTCTGATCTGTGCCCACTCTACGCAACACACTAATTGTGTGCACGAGGGCAATACGAGGAATGATAAGTAGGCATCATCACGACGCTGCCATACAAAGGTATCTCGCTCGCCGTTTTCGAAACTGTGCGGTCGCTCATGTCAGCGCGACTCACGAGTGATGCCAGGGTGCTCATATGCAAAAAATCTGCGTGTTTCGCTATGTTCTAACATTAATTGATCTCACTGATGAGCGGCTAGCATTATATCTCAAGCGAACGATGAGCGGTCGCCGTATACCTGCTGATGTAAACAGATGTAAACAAAAGCGCCAGTCGGTGCTTTGAATGTCAGCGGCGTTCTTCATGGTGCAGCACAATATGTAGCGTATGGGCGCTGGCTCTCGTGGTCGCGGATGGAACGGAGACGGCGATTCGTGGCTATTCGCCAAAATCGTAGCTGTCCCTGTTTGACAAATCCGAAGAGCTGGGGCAGCTCACACTGTCATATGAATGTCCGGCGAGGTCGTGAATCAGCTGAGCGTCTGCTCTTCGCCGGTTTCGTTCGGCCCGCGGGCGAGACCGGCATGCCTTGCGCGCCTTCCTCATTATGCACCTTTCGTGCCGTCACACGAAGAGGTTCGTCCGGTGGCTCGGTCAGGATTAGGTTTCATTCTCGCGCTTTTTTTTATTATTCAATACTATTTTCGAACTTGCGGAACAATTCTGTCAGACGCGTCACAGGGGGGGAAACTGAATATTCCATTACCTTGACATATAGTCGAGAAATCGCCGGAGTTGCCCTTTAAAAACCAACGGCACCAAATGTTGGGGCCACGTAAAAAGTCTGTAATTTCAGATAGTCGAGATGAAGATAAGATTCCATGAAATATTTTATGTATGAAATAGGAGTGGATGCGTCCCCAATTTGACACAACACTAGATGTTTTCGATACCAAAGCATGAAAAAGAAAAAGAACGAAAATGAAGTGCAAGGAAGCGATGAAACCATTCAGCCACCCTACACTGGGCTTCGCTGTTGCGCACTCCTGGGGCGGCCTTGGTGGCCGCTGCTTGTTTCTCGGTCTCTCGTCGCGCAGGGCGTGGGTGGCATGCGGCGTTGGCACCGCAGGATGCAGCTGCTTGCTGGCTGGGACAACACGTACCGCTATGGTGCATTACTCGCAGCGCAAAGCTCGAAGGACCACTCAGCAACATTCAGTTGGACATAGAGCTTTCGCGTTCACAACTCACCGAAAGTGCTTAGGTGTCGTCGGATTTTTTTACATATTTCTTTTGTTGGTTCCTTTCTTTCTTCAAATGAAAAGCTATATACCGAAGGGTGGAAGGTCACGTTATGAAGTTCTCCATGGCAAACGTCTCTCACATTTGTTGGGTTTCCTTGAATATTATCTGGCTTTCCTAGCTAACCAAGGAAGCGCAGTCGTCTAATAAGCACGGACAGCAGCCAGAGACAAAAAAATTTAGAAGAAATAAAAAGAAAAAGTTTCGGCTCCCGTATAGCAGCCGTGTCGCAGCTTGAAACACGTCATTTTTTGTCAGAAGCCGCTAAGTGACGATAATGATGACAATGACTTTTCAGAATTGTGCTTTCTGTTTTAATCTTCCCCAGACGTCTCTCTTATTTTATAAAATACACATTTAAGTTACCACCTACAGTGGCGAGTCAACGGACGGATGTTCAGCCGTTCCTCTTGTTTCCAAACCGCATCACGTTTCAAGATGGCGCTTTGTCCAGAGAACCAGCTTTGATGTAACTACGTGGCTCACTTACTGGAGAGTTTTAGGTTAGGAGACGCAAGCGGCTTCCGTACACAAGAAATAAGGGCCACGGTACTGCGCATGCGCAGTATAGTGGCCACTAGTTCTTGCGTACGCAAGCCGCTTGCGTCCCCCAACCTAAATGTCCCTGTTAGCTTTTCGGTATATATCCGCCTTGGGATGACGATGATGATAGTAAAATGTATTTATTGAGAGCTTGCTCGAAGGCCTATCGGGGTAAAATGTGGGGAGGCCATTTCACTTGGCCAATTTCCCTTCGAAAATTTTACCATGCTAAATAATAAAACTTGCCGAAAAGCCAACAAGCGCCTAAAAAGGCAGAGTTGTCGATATGAGGAGTAAAAAAAAAAAACACAGTAAACATAAGGACTTTCTCGATGAGTTAGTCAACACTGGCCTACTTTCCAGGCAGTTGCAGCACACCACCTATAGCATGGCGCGTCGGACAGGGCGAGCGGTCATGGCGGCGTGTAATATTGGTCGCGCATGCGCACTTTGCGGGTATGGACTTGCGGCGTGCGATTACACGACACGAAGTGACGGAGAAGCTAGAAAACGTCGAAACGCATGAATGCTTTGCAGTTTTGCTTTTTGCTTTTCAGCTGCCAATTTGTACTGACAGCGCGGCGTTATCTTATATAGCCGTGACATAATGAATTCCTTAGCGAACTTACATGAATTTCGCGATGTAGAAGGTAGCCCAGGCGTGGTTGGGAGCACTAGCTGCAAAAAATGTGAAGACCTTGATGCCCTGGCCGATGATTTCCTGAGAGTAATGGTCACGCAGGAGCTGCGAGAAGATTGAATGTGATCGTTTGCTTGTTGTCAACGCTATTCTTAGAAGCGCGCCTCTTGGTCCCATATGCCTTCGTATACGCAGAGATCAACAATTCCCGCAAACATATTTTACAGTGAACAGCGTGTATGTATACACGTGGACCATAGTTGCATGTGCATTATTGAAAGAAGAAATTAAAAGTTAACAGTAAAGATAAACAGAGCACGTGAGACTTATTAGGAGTTCAATATACCCAAATGGTTTGCGTATAAATGGTATCTAGGTGTATATGTGTGTTAAGCAAAGCCAGCGCTTCACTCCACATATAATGCGTCAGCATTCGCAGTGTCAAAATGGGAAAAAGTGCGTGTGTGCAGCACGCATTGAGCAACACAAAACAGTATCGGGAGTGTTTCGTCGCTCTACAATTTTCTCATGAACACTTTTCATCTAATGATAATGTTTGAGAAGTTGATTAATTAATTAAGTCTAATTATTTCATTAGGCCGAATGCAGAAGATACTTTTAGTGTCTTGAAGCGACAGCAAGCAACATTACTTTGCTTCTGCCCAGCTTCGTGGCATTTGCGTGCACTATTTTTAAAGCTTGGTGCATTATAGCTGGGACACCCTGTATACAGTGCGGTGCACGCGTAATGCGGAAGCTGTGGGCTCTGCCCCCCCCCCCCCCCCCGGCGCCAAGTTATCTTGTCGTCCCCACTTTCATTTCTCTGTTCTTTATTATGTTCTACATTTCAATTTCCACCACAGCGAACTTCCCCGATGCTTTCCATGGCTCCATTGTATGTTCTCTCTCTCTTTCTCTCTCTCTCTTTCCATATGTGCGTGCGCGTGCGCGCGTGTGTGCGTGTGCGTGCGTGTGCGCGTGTGCGTGCGTGTGCGCGTGTGCGTGTGCGTGCGTGTGTGTGTGTGTGTGTGTGTGTGTGTGTGTGTGTGTGTGTGTGTGTGTGTGTGTGTGTGTGTGTGTGTGTGTGTGTGTGTGGTGTGTGTGTGTGTGTGTGTGTGTGTGTGTGTGGTGCAGCTGATGATGGTCTTCCTGTCTCATGTTTCTCAAGGGGCACGTGACTGCGGCTAGCCTCGCGATAATCCCCAAATCCTTCAACCACACCCTCATCGCCTACTCTGGTGCCCCGGCCACGCGGGAGTACAGGGGCACGAAAAGGCTAACGCGTTAGCTCGAGGCTTCACTAGCCGAGCGACGGCGTCCTCTTCTAACCCCAACCACCCGCACTATCCCTTACAAAATTCCACCAATTTAAATGCCAAAGACATCCTTGTTATCAGCGCGGTGTCCGCAGAAAATACCCGCCGCCTCACGCACAACTTAACGGGCAAGAGGCCGCCGATTGGCGTAAAATACAGACCGGGGTGTTCCCCCATTTAAAATTGCTAAACGCCATGTATCCCATTCTTTATAGGGCCAACTGTCCTTGGTGCGGTGGCATACCTACCCTAATACACATAAGCTGGGAGTGCACTAAGCACCCTTTTAGGCCAAATACCAGTAGGACAGTGGAGCAGTGGGAGGCACAGCTCGCCCGCTCCGACCTGGCGGGACAAAAAGTCCTTAATTAGCCAGGTCAGGCAGGCGGCAGATGCCAGTGGGGTCCTGGACTGAGAGGCTCCGACCACCCCTCCTTCAAATCTTTTAAATTGCAATCAAGTTTCTCTCTCTCTCTCTCTCCGGACCAACGTCAGTTGCATTTCGCGCCACGAAGGGGCAGGAGGTGTGTCGAGTGAGCTCCTGAAGAAGGCTTTCCAATGTGGGTAGCGAGGTTTAAATCACGAATCCGGTGCCTCAGAGAGGTGCGACGTAACGCTAACACGTTTCTCTCGCATTTAGTCGAAAATCACCCATGAATTTTTGTTCCACGTTATGCTGCCTGTTGTTGCCTGGTAGTGGCCCCCAGGCCTCGTCAGGCTGTAATCTTACAGCTTTCTTGCCAGGGTGTCCTTCAGCACTGTGCTCTTTGCATATTGTAAATGAACTCGACTTATAGTGCATATAATTTTCTACTTATAGCGCAATTAATTGGCCTTGCGTTTCTTCAGCAATAAACTTTTTTGCCACCAAATGAACGCGTATTCGGTTTTGAAATAATAATCTACCAGTCACAAATGACTTCGTGTGGGTCTTCTGAGTTAATTTAACTCTTTAAAGTGCAGAAACATGCGTCTACAGAGTAATGCCTAATAGAAAAGCCAAGCACACCTGAACCGTACAGCTAAATAACTTGTTCGACTGCGTACATATTTCGCATAGGGCATTATGCAGCGTGTTCAGCTTATTACCACATTTGTAGACATTTCTTGCCTGTTGCGTTCGAAACAAAGCCGAAGTGCGCGTCGAATACTGCGACGCCATTTAGAACGAAGATTTTTTAGCAGGGGAACGATGGCGCCATATGTAACCGTTATGTTGAAATGTGCCTTTCTCGGCTATCGCGGTGACAGATGGCGCCATTGTTTGATTTCGGCAAAACTCCACTTTCTTTTAGTGGCCTTGCCACAGACTATGTTCGCTTTGGCTTTGTTCTGAACGAAACATGCAGTTAAAGCTAAGAGTAGCAGCATTAAACTGAACCCTTGGCGGAACCAAGGATTTCTTGAAGGCGTCAAGTAGCGGCTTTTCCATCTGTCCCATTGCACAACTTGTAATTGTGAATAATATGTAAAATGAATGAATGAATGAAATACTTCTTTGTCAGAAATTACGCGCAGGAACAACGGGGGGGGGGGGGGGAGAGCACATCACGAATGCTTGCTATCAACTGAAAAGGTTTTATTAGAAACCGACATATACTGTACGTGTAAAACAATATGCGTGCGGTGACCCCGTGTGCCGTTGTCCTTGTGCCTTCGCGCTCTGTCTAACAATGAATGCGCGCTAACTCACCCAGTTAGTCATTCTGATGAAATACTTCCGTTGTGCAAATTCGGAGGAAAAAGCCAGCGGGTCCTTAGTTGTAAGGGTCCTGCATACCTAGAGCTCCGATTTCTGGATCACTAGGTATAATAAAGCCGGAAATATTTAAAGACGTGACCCACTAAGAAATAACCATTTAACAGAAAATAATAATGCAGTTTCCTCGGAAACACTGAAATGATGTCGGTGAACACATTTATATGTTCATCTTGATGTAGTACCTAGTTCCGGGTGCACAGCGAAACTCGTATCAAGCAGCTTTCCTATACTTACAGAGAAAAGCAGTAAGCTGTGGGCTTTTGCTGCTTTTGTATGAGCACTGCACGCATACCTTGAGGCACCCCAGGGCAGGTAATATGTCACTTTCCCTCGGGTTCACGGTAGCGGTGTCCAGAATACCGAAGTGGTAGATAGAGCGATCCCAGAAGGGTTTCAGTGGCTTGAAGCTCCCAATGCTGTTGTTTAGGAACACCTCCAGCGAGTGGGAAACACTACGTCATGAGAAAAGCACTCGTCACTCCTTGCCGGTTGCTTTTACAACCTACAGCGTGTGCTAGCGTAGGTCAGACATTACTTTGGGCATGCTCATTCTCAGTGCGGAAATGTTGAACTCATACAAGGAAAAACGTTCATAATTTAGGTGTGCTAAAGGTAATAAAAGTCTAAATCCAAAATCAAGCGAAATACCCGACGAAATTTAACGCAACAAATATGAGCGGAACTTGAAAACAGGAAAGTCTACCGAAGCACTTGGTAGAGCTGAAGACGTAAAATGTACTGAAGGTGACAAATGTAAGTGATAACGAACGCCTCAAATAAAGCAATCAGTGGGGCTAGTTGATGTACGGTCATTATTGTATTGCGCTTAGTGTTACACTGATGGACGAACATAAGGGAACAAAACGCAAACGTATACGTAACGCAACTTGCGTATTCTGCCATGTACGTCCAAGTTTTGTTCCTTTATGTTCGTCCATTAGTTCGTCCGTCAGTGTGACACTAAGCGCAGTACAATCATGAACCTCAAATAAGTTGAGACGGTTAATCTGGGTAAGGAATCTGGTTGCAAGAGCGATAGTTGTAGCTACTGCAGTGAAGAAGAGCATGCACTTTTGGGCTGTCGAAGTCCCGTTATGTGAGATATCCTGTGTGTCGGAACTGTCTGGGCTGTCTTGATGCTCGATCGGATGTCCTAATTAGTAGCAGACACTTCACAACGTATATATGCTGCAATATGATGGAACACAGTATGGCATCCCATCTTTACAATCAACTGGAATTAAAGAATTTTCTTTTGAGTAGTCAGCATGGATTCAGGAGGTGTTTGTCATGGGAGACAACTACTAGAATTACCGAGACTTGCATTTTAACGTGTTCTCAAACTTACAAATTATCTTTCTTGAGATTTCTTAAGCTCTTGGCCGCGTTACCCATTGTCGCCTTTTTGTGGAATCATCAGCAATAAAACTATATTTTCTAACTTTATCTTGACTTCGCAATTTTCGCTCTAACAGGCAGCAATTCACCATCGTTAACAATTTTCTTATCCGTTTCCAATGTTTCCTCAGATGTACCAAATGGGCGTGTTCTGGGTCCGCCACTGTTTCATATCTATATCAACGACCTGCCAAATAACCTATTATTCTACATGCGCATATTTGCTGACAGCTGCATTATATAAGGCTCCCAGCATCAAGTTTGCTGGCAGATGCCAGCGCCGTTTCTTCTCCTAGCGGAGAAGGCGTCAACATTTATCGGGTCTCCGGCACCATGAAGGGCTCGGAATGCTCGCCAATAAAAAGCGCAGTTACCGCAAGACCAAATAGCCAGAAAATTGGAAATATGGCGGGAGAAAAAATCTGTGGTTTAAATACTGCTTCAAGCTAAGATAAAAAGGTGAAAGTGAACATTTTTGTCAGAAATACCTGAGAAAATGAAGGCCACACATAGAATATTTTTTTTGAACCACAGAAAGTTATAGGCAGGAAGTCTGGAATAATACAACACAATATCCTACACGAACATGGAAACTAACTGGAAGGGGACGGGGCCGAATAAAAAATAACAGCCGAATATTTCCAAGGCTATGAAAAGGTTGTAATTGAGGAAAAAAAGGGGTATGAAAGAGAACGAGATGGAAAAGGAGCTTGTGTTGACAAATTTCAACTGGAATAAATCCGAAGAGAAAATTAAGAGGCGCATAGCCACACGGCTAGACGAGATTCCCGTTATTCTATAGACTGATTAATTAACTAGGACCAAAATGTAAGGAAGCTCTGTTGAAAGCAGTAGAAAAAAGTCTAAAAGATAGACGAATACCAGAGAGTTGGCGACAATGCAAAATGTATTTATTTATAAAGGTAAGGCCGAGAAAGATTGTATTCGCTCACATAGACCATTGACCATTACATCACTAATATACAGGTTAGTATAATGTAAGCATGGACAGATAATAATGGTAGTGTACTGAAATATCTAGAGTAGAGAGGACACTGTTAAATATAACCTTTTTAGATTTTACGGGAGCTTATGACAACGTAGATCGCAACATTTTGTGGCATATTATGAATGGGGAATGCTTAGGCGATGATTATACACAGCTTTTGAGAGAGATTATACCGTTCGCGTTGAATGGGAAGGGATGAGGAGTAAGGAGAAAGTTGATATCAAGAAGGGACTGACGGAGGGCAGACCTTTATCCCCATTGGTGTTTATGATGTAAATGGCGAGGACGGAAAGGGCACTCAAAAAAAGTAATGTCGGTTTAACCTCTAATACATAGAGGCGGGTACAGTAGTAGAGCACCTGCTTCCGGGTTTATTTTATGCGGACGACATTGTGTTGCTAACTAACAAGCAAAGTGATATGCAACGTCTGGCTAATATCTGTAGACAGGAAAGCGATAATTTAGGTCTGACATTTAGCGTCAGGAATCAGGTGTTATGGCATTCAATGAAAACAGTGAATAGACAGTGTCAATACAGGTCCAGGAAATACCTCGGGTAAAATAATATAAATACCTCGCTGTACGAACAAACGAAGGCAATAGGTATATGGAAACAAAGGAAAAAACAATAACGACAAAGGGGAAGAGAAATGTGGTCATAATGAAACGCGGAGTTCTATGGGGATACAAAAATTACAAGGTGCTCCGGGGTATGTGGGAAAGTGTAATGGTTCCAGGACTTACATTTGGAAATGTGGTTGTTTGGTTGAAATTAGGAGTACAATCAGGACTCGAAGGCAACCAAAGGCTAGTAAGACGCCTCTCACTGGGCATTCACGGGAGGACCACAAATGAAGCTGTGCAGGGTGATATGTGATGAACAAGTTTTGAAGCGAGGGAAGCTCACAGTAAAATTGGTTACGAAGGATGACTGAGGAATACGGAAGAAAGTTAATCGGTTGGTAGAGTTTTCAGGTGTTTGTACAGAAAAAACATTTATTCACAGGGGACTAAGATAATCAGGAAGCTTACTAGCAAATAAGCTACGTATTGGTTACCAACATGGCAACAAAGAATAACTATAGCGGAAATTCAGAGAGGCTGAGATAATCTCATGGGTGGCGGCAATGGAAAATAAGCCTGCTATGAGTAACTACCCAAGAGGGAAAAAACGAAATCAGGAAAGAAACAATTTATGATAACTCAAAGGGAAGCTCATTACTTTAGAAGCGAGATCAGGATTCTTTAGAACATGCACTTATAAAGCGAGATATAAGAAAGAAGAAGCATGTGCTTGCTGCGGTAAAGCTAGGGAAACGTTAGAGCTTGTTTTATTAGAATGTGAAGATATCTGTCCAGCGGTCGATTTAGGTACATCTGGCCTCCTTGAAGCCATTGGGTACAGCGAGAACAGGGGACAGTAAATATCTTCGCCATAGAGATTAGTAATAGGTGATTGGAAGATTGGTGGAAGAAAAGTAGGGAAACGATCTTAGTTTCGCCCGAGAAGCAAAGTTCGATTTCGATAGCAAATTAGTGGACAACCATACAGAGTAGGGCTTGTAGTTTTATCGGCCGTGTAAACGTGTAAACATAGGCACACTAAATGAATTAACATGCATGGTGCCGCGCGAGCACATCTCACTCGATGACCGTGGCAACTCGCTTTCAAAACTCTGTAGTGAGGAATGCGGCAGCAGCGGTCGAATTGACCATCGTGCAAGCGCTCGCTTCGACGTGAAGTACGCCGCGGAAAGACAGCGCAGCGCGGACTCTGCACCCGTCGCAGGTGGCAAAACACAGCGGGCCCATAGAATAAAGAACCGCCATGCACTCGAAAATACAGGTAAACATTTTAAATCCAGGCCAGAGGTCACGTGGAAGATCGATGATGCTGAACGCTATTTGCGTTTATAAGGACAAACAACTATAAACTTACTAATTCAAAGTACAGTATCTAATTAGCAATGATAATTTTATGGCCTATTTTATGCAATAAATGTGCTTCGGTAATTGTAGGAGAAAGTTTGTAAGAAAAAATTTCGCTTATTACGGCGCCCCTAGGGAGAGATATCGAAACTAACTCAGGCTTGAGTGCTTCTACTATGCTTGTTTTATTAGCAGCGGCACGTGGTCAATTTTTTTCGCCCTCTGTGGCCATTTCTTGAACTTGAGAGTGTGCGGGGCCTGGCGGCCCGGCCGGGCGCACGCGGCCGCCCAAGCCGCCCAGAGTATATTGCGCCCCCCCCCCCCCACGCCCTCCTCCACTGAAGGCTTGCGCGCGACGGAAGGCAGCGCGCTTCCTCGACGCTTTCCGCCGTTGCGTGCGCGTGATTCAACCACAGTCACCGGCTCACCCTCGCACGCTTTCATTCGCACGTACAGCATACGACGCGAGGCGATTTTATCGCCCTTGGATTTTATCCGGAACCTCAAGACGACACCGGCGGCAATTATGCGCCTGGAGTGTCCATATAGTTGCTATATATCTATAGAAAGTTTGATGATGGGAATTCCGCGTGGAAGTTTTTAAAATTTTTCCTTTTTTTAACATAGGCAGGACACTAGGCAATATAATAAGAAGAGCTTGGTAGCGCGATCCACCACCCCGTTCCAAAGGGTACGTTCATAGTATCCATGCATCCATCTTCGCAGAATTGCTCCTTGCGTCGCCGTTATATCTCGATGGTTAGGCGGTTGGATAGCCAAGGAGCCCAGAACTGTTGCAGGGTTAAATGGCACAAAAGAGGGACAAAAATACCCGGCGCCGTCAGCCGCCTGTCAAATTGTGTAGATACGGAGGGAAACGGTATGAAAAAGAATGCATGCAGGCATGAATAACCTTCATCCGCGGAGCCCCAAGTCAGTCGGAATGCGAAAGCTTGCCGTTTTACTTAACGATAGCAATTATTCGTGGCAGCGTTCTTGCTTCGTTGTTGTTTATGGCAGTTTGTTCGTGACGATGAGAATATCGCTGTACCTTTATTTTGGCGTAGAACATTTTACTTTGAGCAAAACTCTGCCGTTTCTGGGTCACATAAGTTCAATTTACTATCTCGATATGCGAAAAAAAATTGAAATTTGATAAACAAAAAGAAAAGGGGGAGCAAGACGACGCCCGAAGTTCCCAAGCCTTTATAACTCTGCAACAGCAAGAAATATTCCAGTTCTGTAAACTACATCTGTTATAGAACTTCTAGCTTACGTGAAGTTTTTACATTGTTTACGAGGGCTCTGGTAATGTCCAACTCAGAAATTATTAGCCTCATTCATAGTGGTGTATGACGTTCCAATATTGTCCCCTTTAGGCGTCTCAGTCGGTGAGGTTTAAAGAATAGAGATATCGCTTCTTTTATTACTGAGTTACGTGTGCTAATTTGTGCCAGTTAGTACTACTTTCGCGAAGGAGCAGCGCTTAAGAAGGAGACAAAGGAGACGAAAGACGCGAACGCTCGCATCTGAGCTATGGAGTTTGAAACCCTAATGTTCACTTTCTTAAAAATCTGCGAATTAAAATAATATATTTGAAAAGAAATTGATGATGCAAAATGTAAAATGTAAATATAAATACCCACTGCAGATGTAAGTACTTCTTTTAAATACAGCAGACCTAATCACCATCGGTGCTGTGCGTACCAAACGCGTTGTTCTCTTATTTGTCAGCATTTGAGTAGAGGGGGAAATTGCAATTTGTTTTCGTCTGCACCTAGTAGTGATGCCCAGATCACCGCATTTGTAATTTACCATGCTGCAAAAAAAAAAAAGAAGGCAGATCTTGTCGGGAGAAGGATTGATAAGCCAGAAAAGACGAATAAACTAAGGACAGGTGGCGCCACCGCCTTGAAGTTCCCGCATCAATAGCGTGACGTCACGGATTTTGACGGCATCTGCTCGGGCGTAGTTAATTTCTTCATCGTGAAAGATGTATTGCAATATATTATAAAGGAGCCAGAGACTGAACTTAGCAAGTATTAAAAGCCTTTATTGATCCGCAACCACCCAAAGACGAGAAGTGCTTTAAAATTTCTGACGTAACACTGACGTACTGAAGGTGTCGGCTAGAAAATAAAAAAAAGGAAAAGAAGTGATACGCTGACCTTCATTTTCAGTCTTAACAATCAGCCTCAGACAACGAAGTTGACGAGAATGCAGTTTTGGAACAACGTTTTGTCATTCTGAGCTAATTTAGTGCGTCACTTTAACGATCCCTTTCGGTATCTGCGGCTTACTCACTCGTAGGAAATGCCGATTCCGAATGCCGTGATTCGGTGCATTTGGGCTGCGCCGATGAAGGTTTGCAAGTTGGTATCGTAGCGTTCGGGCGCGTTCAGGGGGTTGCGGCCGTCCTTGTGCAGCGAGTCGAAGAAGATGTACTCGCACAAGCCATCCGGCGGGAACATCTGCGTCGAGTTGAGCCTCGCGCCCATAGTGCACACCAGGGGCCGGTCGTCAATCTCTGCTCGCCGCGCGGACAGAGGGACAATGCCACGCGCTGTGACGCAAAACTTGACGCGTCCTGACCTTTGAGATGGACACGCGGGAGCTGCTTCTCTGTTTCGTGCGTTGGCCAGTTGAATTTAAAGCAGTCGCGTCTCCGTTATAAAATATGATTTAGGTTGTCGGTAGGCTCACTATCGGATTCTTGTACGCGACTCATCACCGTCATCATCATCATCCTGGTTACGCCCACTGCAAGGCAAAGGCACCTCCCATACTTCTCCAACTACCCAGATCATGTGCTAATTGTGGTAATGTTGTCCCTGCAAATTTCTTTATCTCATCCGCCCACCTAACTTTCTGCCGCCCCCTACTACGTTTCGCTTCCCTTAGAATCCAGTCTGTAACTCTTAATGACCATCGATTATCTATCCTCCTCATCACAAGCCCTGCCCATGCCCCATTTCTTTTTCTTGATTTCAACTAAGATGTCATTAACTGACGTTTGTTCCCTCACCCAATCTGCGCTCTTCTTATCCCCCTTAACGTTACATCAATCATTCTTCTTTGGATAGCTCGTTGCGTCGTTCTCAATTTAAGCAGAAACCTTTCCGTAAGCCTCCAGGTTTTTACCCCGTAGATGAGTACTCGTAAGACACAGCTCTTCTACACTTTTCTCTTGAGGGATAATGGCAATCTGCTGTTCATGATTTGAGAATGCCTGCCAAACGCACCCCGGTCCATTCTTCTGATTATTTCAGTCTCATGATCCGGACCCGCGGTCACTACCTGCCCTAAGTAGATGTATTCCCTTACCACTTCCAGTGCCTTGCTACCTATCGCAAACTACTGTTCTCTTCCGAGACTGTTAAACATTACTTTAGTTTTCTGCAGATTAATTTTTATACCCACCCTTGTACTTTGCCTGTCCAGGTCAGTGAGCAAGGCAAAGGTAGCAAGGCAAGGCAATATCATCAGCGAATCGCAAGTTACTAAGGTATTCTCCATTAACGCTTATCCCCAATTCTTCCCAATCCAGGTCTCTGAATACCTCCTGTAAACACGCTGTGAATAGCATTGGAGTGATCGTATCTCCCTGCCTGACGCCTTTCTTTCTCGGGATTTTGTTGCTTTCTTTATGGAGGACTACGGTGGCTGTGGAGTCGCTATATATATCTTTCAGTATTTTCACATGTGGCTCGTCTACACCCTGATCCCATAATGCCTGCATGACTGCTGATGTTTCGACTGAGTCAACCGCTTTCTCATAATCAATGAAATCTATATATAAGGGTTGGTTATATTTCGCACATTTCTCTATCACCTGATTGACAGTGTGAATATGGTCTATTGATGAGTAGCCATTACGAAATCCTGCTTGGTCCTTTGGTTGACAGAAATCTAAGGTCTTCCTGATTCTATTTGCGATTACCTTAGAAAATACTTTGTAGGCAAAGGACAGTAATCTGTTCGGTCTACAATTTTTCGAGTCTTTGGCATCCCCTTTCTTATGGATTAAGATTATGTTGGCGTTCTTCCTAGATTCCGGTACGCTCGAGGTCATGAGGCATTGCGTATACAGGGTGGCCAGTTTTTCTAGAACAATGTGCCCACCATCCTTCAACAAATCTGCTGTTACCTGATCCTCCGGAGCTACCTTCTCCCTTTGCATAGCTTCGAAGGCTTTCGTTACTTCTGCGGGCGTTAGTTGTGGGATGCCAAATTCCTCTAGACTATTCCCTCTTCCATTATTGTCGGGGGTGCCACTGGTACAGCATAAATCTCTACAGAACGTGAATCTCTGTACGTGACTCACTCCTCTGTAAATAGTACTGTATTATTTATTTATTTATTTATTTATTTATTTATTTATTTATTTATTTTCATACTCTCCGAACTCGAGGGTATTACAGAGAGGAGTGTTCTAACAATAAATTGTTAATTGCAACTGCGCTGTCAGACAGACAGAAAGACAGACAGAAAGACAGACAGACAGACAGACAGACATATAGATAGATAGATAGATAGATAGATAGATAGATAGATAGATAGATAGATAGATAGATAGATAGATAGATAGATAGATAGATAGATAGATAGATAGATAGATAGATAGATAGATAGATAGATAGATAGATAGATAGATAGATAGATAGATAGATAGATAGATAGATAGATAGATAGATAGATAGATAGATAGATATCGGGTGCGATGACCTACTTTCTGCGGGTGCGGCTGTTGAAGCGGTAGGTTCCTCAGTGGTAGCCACAGTCCTCGCTGGTGTGTTGACCGTCTCCACCACTACCACGACGTCACCGCCTTGCATAACGTTGGTGCCGAAAGCCGCGGTACCGCCCGCCGCGGTCGTATAGGAAGAATCTGCGACTGCGCATTGTTGGAGAATTGCGTGCGATTGCTTTCGTGCGCACAACGAAAAAAAAAAAGTCGGAACAGTTCTTGCTGCGTTATTTTCGTCACCTTGTGATTCGAATGCTTCTGCATGAGAGAATAGTGCTTTTACTTCGCTTCGAACACTTTCCGCTACTCTCAGCACTATTATTCGCTTATAAGCATTCTACAAAAAGACACCTGACACACAATTCAAGCGAGGACTGACTAAGTACAGATGTCACAATCCCGACTCGTCACTGTTTCCTGTTAAAGGAGTGCACGGAAATTTTCAATGTTAGAAAAAATACTGCAACGCGTCGGAGAGCGATAAATAATTTTAATGTAATCCTTGCCCTGAAGTTATGAATATTCTCTGAATGATCTTATTGACTTCGAAATTTATGTATGTTTAGGGAAACATGGCTCAAACAATCAAGAAAATATTCCGAGCACAAGCATGAACATTTTAATCATATCATGCCAATACTAAGATTTACATAAATAAATCACTACGTATATCAACTTATTATAAATTGTACCACTAGAAGAACGGTAATATCTGTTGCAAATAGATGCGCTGGCTATTTTCGGGTTCATTGGGAGGTACAGAGGAGGGGGGGGGGGGGAGGAGACTCCTCATGCAAGAAGAAAACAACAGTACGGAAAAGCGACCAGACACACTAACACACCGAAGTTTGCATCAAACCTCGTTGTGCACCATCTAAAATACCATTGTTTCGCAGGCTGTCTTTACTGAAATGACTTATTACATTGTTTTTCCTTAGCAGAATTTTATGCTTGCATTCAACTCTGTGTTCAAACAAACGTTTTTTCCCTGTCGTCACCAGTCGCAACATAGAAAAGTAAGTTGCGTCTCTATACGTACCCACAGGGACTCAATGCTAGTAAGAGGCATTTCCAAAAAGAAAAAAAAACAGTACCAGCTTCAGTATCCAGTAGCCGCGTTGCCGCATAGCATAGGGAAATAGAAGCAGTTATTTTCTTCAAAACACAGTAGAAATCAATGTATCCTTATATGCTTTCAAAAGAGCTATGTATAAAACAAAGCTTTTTCCGTGCATGGATCGAGTGTTCATGGTTAGTTGCCATCCGCGAAGCCAGTAATACGTAGAATGCATTGAGTTGCGAAAATCCTGGCGCGGTGCGTGATTTGAAGAACACCACGGCGCAGGATGATCTTGAATACAATAAACATTAGAGTTGAGCTTCCGTGAAACTGTGTTGCTTTGACACGTGTTCGCTAAAGCATTTGCGCAATGAAAGCTACTTTGTATTCGCTCTAAGCTTTCCGTGGTGAACTCTGATGAAAGCTTCACTGATCACCGATTCCCAC
The DNA here is from genome assembly GCF_050947875.1 of Dermacentor variabilis. Taxonomy (NCBI): domain Eukaryota; kingdom Metazoa; phylum Arthropoda; class Arachnida; order Ixodida; family Ixodidae; genus Dermacentor; species Dermacentor variabilis. Next base: position 13,910,307 of record NC_134575.1, on the reverse strand, counting down.
ATAAGCGTGAAATTCGCTGATTCACTTTCGGCCGCTTTCAGACTGGGTGTATGTAGCACCGAATTTGTTGTTACAGTGCGTCGCTATCGTGTGTTCTTAAGCGTCACAGAGTTTCTTGCTAAAATTACACGGGGGAAACTCTGGCGCTACAATAGCGTCTAGGGGAGATTCACGCACGACGGTTAGGCCAGCATGGCATCGATGGCTATGCAGTCTGTATCAGACTTGTCTAGAGCGGTCGAGTGACTGGCTGCGGACTGCGGAAGCATCCGCAGACGCTTCCTCGCGGTAGCTACTGCATGGCTTCCGCATTTGTATGTACTATAGCGTATGGACATAGCATGCGGAATGGCCACGAGTAGTTTCATTGCGACATCGGCTTTTTTTTTTATACACAGATGATGACCATATAGGTCGTTTGACTACTCTAGACAAGTGTCCTTCAGACTGTATATCTAGCTGTTTCCAAACTTCGTCCTTGCATCAAACTTCTTTCTGACTTTGCAAATGTTTTCTCTTAAGAAAATATTGCATTATAGCTGCGACAAATGCCAGGAATTCTGCTTGCACGCACATTTCTGTTGCCTTCTGGTATACTGAAATGTAGGATTACTTCGTAAGTTACTCCGATAATGGAAAGCGTAAAGTGAACGTAACCACAAGCACGAAGGTCAGAAAAAAATCGTGTAATGCTACTCTTCGTTACCATGGAAGTAGAAAGATCGCAGCGCCAGAGTTCCCTACAGTAATTTTGCGCAGGAAAACCTAAGGGCGTACATACAAAGAAGCTTGCACACCGCCACTGAGCGGGAACGCTATAGTGCTCGATGCACAGTGCTTCGTGAGGACCGCGAAGGCAATCACGTGCTGCGCTCGTTTCCCTGCCTGATAACTGATAAACTGATAACGCGTCGCTCGGTCCTCTCAGAGACGCACTCGTGAAAAAGCGAAATGAACGCAGCTTCTCTACAGCTACCTGACGATGACGTTCGCATATAAAGAAAAATAAACTTACAATTTACCTACAGTATGAACTTATTTCTTTAGTCATACCATCGAATATATTTAAAAACGTAGGCATTCGCAAAAAAAGAAGAACAACATAAATGGACTCGAAAGATGGAACAATTCCGTTACTCAGAAGTAGAAGAACAAAAAAATAAAGGCAGGAACCGTCCTTTACGATTATCTGTCACGCAAAGCGGTACGCTCAGCCATAGCCGACGACACTGCTTAGTGAGCATGTAAGAACACGTGGTACGAGTCTGTTACGTATCTTGTGAAGTCCTACACGGACCCAGAAAAAAATGCTCACCGGAATTCAAAGCGAAGAGCACGATCAGTGCGCAAAGTGATACGAAGAAGACGATCGTGGCGCACACCACTGTTGCCGCCGCGGCGAAGCTCCGGCTGTGTAAACAAACGAAGCGTGTGCGCGTTGGAATTAAATCGACTTAATTTCTTCGTAAATGCATCCGACGTAAATGACGTGCGTTCGCTAAAAGGCACATGCAGTGTGTGCACCTCCTAAGCGCCCGCTTGCTGACTATTGGTGATTAAACTTGTCAGTGAAGCGCAAAGGTCACGTTAAATAGTCTGTGCTCACCAACAGCCGGGGTTCTTGGTTAGGTATCAATTGTGCGGACCTGCAACGGCGACCGGTTCTGCTTTATTTGACAAGGACCGCGGCATATTTGCAATATAAGACGACTAAGAAAATTTGAGGCGAACAAAAGCCTGTAACAACTACGTCACACGGAAAACAGCACTCAGGAAGTAACATTACTTTGCTCAGTGCGTTCCGTCCTTCTGCTAGGCATTATCACCGTGAAACACAAAGGCTGGGTCATCTAATTCGTATTGGTGTGTTTACTGCAGCTATGATTTTGATGACCTGCGCGGCAGTGTTTCTTTCGGATAACTGGCTCGGTGCTATATTATTATCGACCATTAATTCTAAGCAAGCAGACGAAGCATGTGGGTTAATTTCACTTCACAATCACCTGGTGTTCCCAATGAAATTTGAGATATCGCTGAATGGAAGGGGGGAGAGTACATTGCACGTAGAAGGATACCAATATACATCGGTTACGCTGAACTGCTTGCCAGCGACAGGGTGTACTTACTGGTCATTCTTCTCATCTGAAAAAAAAAAGTATATGGAAAAGAAAATTTCTGTATGTTGCGCATGCGCTTCTAGGATGCATTGCCAGGTAAGATCGCTGCTTTGAACTCAGCGTTGATGTTCTAGTGATTTAAAAGGATTATTTACCTCATATTGCTATATATAAGCACGAAGAAATCGTAACGCTCTGTTACACTGCACCGAATTTGATGTCGTTCGCATTTAAAACAAATAAAAAGTTAAAGTCACTGACCCGAAGGAACTCATTTCTTTATTTAAACCATGAAATATTTTAGAACTGTCGGAAACTGCAAACAGAGGAATAGCACAACTAAAACATCATGCGACTCCGCAAATGAGAAATAGAAAAAGAAAGAAGGCTCAAACCATCTTTGATTACATGTCGTGCGAAGCATTTCTGAAAAATACATATGACCAAAATCTATGGGCAAAGCATTCATTTCTTAAGAGGAAGCTTTAGCTTGGGTCCTCCTATCTAAATACAAGTAAAAGGAGAATTCGTTTTTCTCGGCAATCACTGCACCGAATTTAACATTATTTCTTGCATTGAAAAGAAAAACTTAAAATCTAGTGACTGTTGGTTTCGAATTTGTTATATAGACCCTCAATTTTTTATTAAAAATTAGGAAAAATCGAAAATTTTCACAAAACGTAACTATGAAGTTTACAACTGCGTAACTCAACAAGGAAAATTGATATCATGATTCTGTGAAATGCATCTAATAGTACATTTAAGGTGGAGAAAATTGATATGTTACACATGAACCTAGAAAAATTCAGTAATATGGAAATATAGCCTTTGCAGAACCCTTGTACACAACGTAACAAATTCACGCAAGATATAAATTGACATATAAAATTTGTCCGCTTTAAATGATCTAATGGATGCCGTTTACAGAACCATGATATCTGTTCTTGATGCCGAGTTATTAATTTATTAACGTCGTGCGTCGATATTTTTCGATCTTCCGAATTTTTGAAAATGCTTTCCACAATATTCAAACCCTGAATCGAAATTCCGCTTCCAACAGTCACTAGAATTTAATTTCCTCTTTCAAATACAGCAAATCAAATTTCATCAAAATTGGTCCAGGGGTTATCTCAGAAAAGCGTTTTTGCGTTTTACATGTATTTGAATAGGCCGCGTCGGAGTTGGGCCCGAGGTAAAGCTTCCTCTTAAGCGCTATTCTTAAGTGCTTTCTTTCATGCTTCTTCAAACGTACGGGTGCTACGCATCATGGATAGCAGCGGACTGAAATACCAGACGTACTCGCAAGTTCCTAGATCAACCCCTCTCGCAAACACGTGGTCAGTGACACCGCCACATCGCGTCGTGTGCACGTGGTTCGTGTATGGTGCCTCGATAGAGGCCGCGCGCGTCGTTCTAAGTGTTTATGATGATGCCACAAAACTTCCCGCATGTAACGGCATGTAACCACTGGTTGGCCTAGCTTTATCTCTCGCCACTTTGATTCTAAGAGCCCGGACGAGTGCGATTTCGTCGCATGCGGCCGCATAGAACGCGCAAGAACGACGGCGTGTTCTCGTAACTTAGAAGCGCTACGAGCGTGGGATGGCGATGCTACCCGGAGTGGCGACGATGGTATGACGATGATGGTGCGACGTCGACCACGCGACGACCACGAGATGACGACACTGGATTGATGACGATAGTGTAAGGAAGGGAATGACGGAGCTGGAACTGCGACTACGCCGTGACGACAATAAAATGACGGTGCTAAAATTTGCTACAATGATATGTCGACCACGGCGTGACGACAAAATGACAATGAAGGAATGACCGTGACGGCGTGACGGCGACATTGTGATGACGATGAGATGTCGAAGATGACGATGTAATAATAACGGCGGTAAAACGACGGCACGAAGATGGCGTGATAAAGGCTATATGACAACGCAGTGACAGCGAGGGAATATAAAAACGGCGATAAGGTTACGGTGACAGGACAACAAAAGATTGATCTCAAAGACATGAAGACAATGCAGTGACGATGACGGAATGAAGACGACAGCATGATAAATACGGCATGTTGGTGTTGGAGCTGACATCTGCGCTCTCGTACATAACATGTCGCCACGGGCCGCCTTAATTTGCGCTATACCCACACTTAAATAGAACTTTATTTGAGATTGACCCACATTTTTTGAAGACAAAGCGCCATCATAACGTCACTGCATTCTTGAGTGTGACCTTGCTCTGAACCTTACTGCGTCGAGGCAAAGAAATGCTTCGCACTTAAAAACAATGTAGCAACTCTGTGTACTGCGCCCATTAAAATGCTTAGCGGACA